>NC_090260.1:52587319-52617319 GCF_037325665.1 Littorina saxatilis
TTTCGTTGCTGCTGATGTTGTTGCATGTTCTTGATTCTGTTTTTTTCAAAAGCCGCACGAAAAATAGGACACGCATTTGAAATGAAAAAAATGTTGAAAGCGACGCCTCTGCAAAACAGTCAATTAGCCAACACAATTCCTAAATTATAACTATTTAATTAAAAGCAACACCAGTTTCTACTAGAATATCGAGAACAAAATGTTGGCAGAGTATATCAAAGCGTCAGTTTACTGGAGTGTCATGGCCATACCCCATTCGCCTACCTGAAACCCGAGCGAGGGACTGACCTAAATCACACAAGCGGAACGAGCAAAGCATTGCTTCCGTTTTACTTTTATTTATTTTTAAATGAGATATAGTAGAGAAATCATGAATGATATTCAAAACCGTTTCTAGGTCGTTTTTATCTTTCAAAAGAACAGTTATGTCATCGGCGTACATAGCGAGTTTCTAAATACGAGGTGTTTGTTCTGCAAAACATATAATTATTTGGTAAGGCAAATCCTTTAATGTTGGAGTGACTTTGGATTTTAATTGCTGATATATCTAAAGCAAGTACAAAGGCCTATAGAGTTGGGTTGTTTTTCAGCACTGGTAACCGAAAGGGAGAAAACTGATCAGAATTTTAATCTGCCGTTTTGTTCTTAAAATATATCTATTCATAAAGCAGAAATACTGTATTAACCGATTTACAAAACAAAACAATCACTGGTTTACATAGTTCCTACAATATTAATATTTTAAGTGCAAGTGGAGTTACTTTGAATAGACAACCGATCGTAAACCTGTGCATCATGTGACGCCATTAACAAATTTGATTTGCAAAATGTATACAGAAAGAAAGTGTCACGGGTTGTGGCTCGGTTGTATAGACTGTGAATGCCGTGTTTTGCTAGTTAATCTGTTTTTTCCACTTTGACGCTCATGTGGTGTGTTCCGCTGATCGACGTTGGGTACCCGTAGTGTGGCACCACTCACATTTTTCAATGACAAACAATAAACGGCAACATTCAAGAAATGCATCTGCTTTATTGGATCAAATTAAAACAAAACACCAGCAAAGACACAATTCTTATAAACAACACAGAACGTGAGGTAAGTCGGCAAAGACACTCACAGTCTTGGTTTCCGTTTTTGGTCGCCATTTTTGCTAGCATTTTCACCACACATTTGGTTCATATTACATTGATTGAATGGTCGGGGTATTTTCTTTTTTGATGGTGATTGTACTATCTCTGTGTCATGTACTGGGTGCTTTGTGGCAGTTTCTCCTCTGGCCGGAGCCCCACTGGTCACCAGTAGCAAAGAACAACTCGGTTGCAAAGTGTTGTACACACGCGGGAAAAATAGCTACATCCTGTTTTGCTCTCATAACACAAACAATACGTTCTGCACAACATGAAGAAGGGTATTAGGTCTAGATATTAACAGCTATTGTGTTTTCAGCGTAGCAATAGGGCCCGATATTTAGACGAGACAAGTATAATGCCGACGAGTCGAAGACGAGTCGCATTATACTTGTTCGAGTCTAAATATCGGACCCTATTGCTACGATGAAAACACAATAGCGTTTATATAGCTATTCTGACATTAAACTCTGTTAAAATCATGTTTTTGTCAGCAACAAGTACCAGAATGGTCCATGTCGTTGATTGCAGACGACGGTTCCCTCTCCGCATGAAGGGCCACGGAAATAACCGAACATTGAAAAACCCACGGACATGTATTACGGAGAAAACTCGAGATAACCGGATGCTTAGCATTACGTCAATATGTTAGGAATCATATGACGTCATGGCGTATCATGCTTGCCTACGTAGATTGTATGTTCGAAAGTCTGACTTCTGTTGGGAATTCGCGTGGTGAAGACTGCGGTAAATCTGTAGATGATAAGAGAACAAGGATTGTCTCAGAAGAAACGACGAAATGTTTCAGACCGGTAACTTCATTTCAACATTGCACTATACAATGGACGTTCTATGTGACAGGAGAGTTTGGTGTCGTCTGCTAGAATCAGAGATAGGT
Organism: Littorina saxatilis; assembly: GCF_037325665.1. Classification (NCBI taxonomy): domain Eukaryota; kingdom Metazoa; phylum Mollusca; class Gastropoda; order Littorinimorpha; family Littorinidae; genus Littorina; species Littorina saxatilis. The sequence continues at coordinate 52,589,346 of NC_090260.1, forward strand.
CGCTTCAGATTGCAGCAGCTTCTGGAAATTTGCAAGGTTTGTTGCCTGTTAAAGAACTCGATTTTACACGTAATGTATGTCATGTACGGTAAGCAACAACAAAAACACACACAAAGCAAATGGCATCGTCTGTCGACTAGTCACATAAACAAACCTGGCGAGGTATGCGTGTACTTTATACACGTGGAAGAAACCGGAACCATGCGTCTTTGTTATTGCCGATATCGTTTGGATATCGGCAAAAATGGCCAACTTTCGTAGCGTTATGCTTTGATGATCGGAAAAGGGATGTGTGAGACCATCCAATCACAGCCCCCGAATTCCCCCACGTGTCCATCAGAATAGCTATATATATATATATCACTCAAAAAACTTCCCAAAATACATCATGTAATTAAAGTTGGTGTCTGACATGTTCCAAATATATTTTGTTTTCTTTTTGCTGAGTTAAAGTACTTATTGAAAACATAGCTTACAGTGCCCGTATTTAAAAAAAAAATTCTTGAAAAATATTGCTTTGAAAAACCGAAACCTTGCATTCAAAGCTCTGTTAGTGATATAATATGCATCAAAACACACACTTCGTGTAATGGAGACGTGAACGAGCTAATGGTTTGTGATTTTGGAGACTCTGCAAGTAACAATGACGGAAATGGATCAATTCAAAGTTATGTAGTTGGAAAACACAAGGATACGACACGCATTATTTGAATGTTACAGCTATTATTAAAACAAAAATTAAATGAGTGCTCCAAATGAAATGCCACCCCCCCAAATCCCCCCTCACACACACACACACACACACACACACACACACACACACACACACAGACCCCCTTACCAGGGATTTGCCTCTGGGTCTCATCTAAGCCCCTGGACCCCGGTCACAATTTAGACCCTCCCCTCGACACACACACACACACACACACACACATACACACACACACACACACACAGACACACACAGACACATACACACACATACACACACACACACATACACACACACACAGACACAGACACACACACACACACACACACACACACACACACACACACACACACACACACAGTATTGACTTAAAGTTTCAACGAGGGCTGAGGGGAAGTTTGTCTCGACACCGGGGCGGCAGTGTGGCGAGTTCAGTAAAAACAAATAATTATGTCTTCAACATTTTAACCAAGTAGTCTTGGTTCGGTCCGGACTATGGAATTGCATGACGGCTTTGTAGCTTAACATTTTGTTTATGAAATGTTTATTCAAGGTAAGCCGAATTTGTCACTTTTGAAATATGACTTTGAACTGCAAAAGTGATATTGTTATATGTCTTATTATTTCCTGAATCGAAAAATATACAGTGTTTGTTTGATTATGTGCCTCAAAATCTTAATAAAAAAAAAACACCGTTAAAGAGCAATGACATTTGTTTTGAAATACTGATTTACTTTACATTTTGTGGTCGTTCACTCTCCGCTCCCCGTCCGTCTCTGACTGCCTCGCTCGCTCTGTATCTGTGTCTGTGTCTGTGAGCTTGTCTGTGTCTTTTTCTGTCTGTATGTATGTCTGTCTGTCTGTCTGTCTGTCTGTCTGTCTGTATGTCTGTCTGTCTGACTGACTGACTCTATGTCTGTCTGTCAGTGTGTATGTGTGTATCTCTCTCTGTCTGTCTCTGTATCTTTGTCTCTGTCTCTCTTCCTCTCTCTCTCTCCCTCTCTCTCTCCCCTCTCTCTCTCTCCCTCTCTCTCTCTGCCTCTGTCTCTCCCTCTCTCTCTCCCCTCTCTCCCTCTCTCCCCTCTCTCTCTCTCTCTCTCTCTCTCTCTCTCTCTCTCTCTCTCTCTCTCTCTCTCTCTCTCTCTCTGAACTCACCCACAGAACGGTGTGAAAGTGTCGCAAAGAATAAACATCATTCTTGTTCACCCACCAACATCGTTGACACTGTGTATGGACAACTCGGTGACGACTTTACTGCTTGATGTTTTTAAACAGTTTACAAAACGTTTAAACATAACATTCTAGAAAAAGATCGAGACACCCAAAACATTTTCCAAAACAAAATAGGGCAACCAGCTAATTGGACTAAATGTAACAAGTCGCGTAAGGCGAAAATACAATATTTAGTCAAGTAGCTGCCATTTTTCAGCAAGACCGTATACTCGTAGCATCGTCAGTCCACCGCTCATGGAAGCCAAAGGCAGTGAAATTGACAAGAAGAGCGGGGTAGTAGTTGCGCTAAGAAGGATAGCACGCTTTTCTGTACCTCTCTTTGTTTTAACTTTCTGAGCGTGTTTTTAATCCAAACATATCATATGTATATGTTTTTGGAATCAGGAACCGACAAGGAATAAGATGAAAGTGTTTTTAAATTGATTTGGACAATTTAATTTTGATAATAATTTTTATATATTTAATTTTCAGAGCTTGTTTTTAATCCGAATATAACATATTTATATGTTTTTGGAATCAGCAAATGATGGAGAATAAGATAAACGTAAATTTGGATCGTTTTATAAATTTTTATTTTTTTTTTACAATTTTCAGATTTTTAATGACCAAAGTCATTAATTAATTTTTAAGCCACCAAGCTGAAATGCAATACCGAAGTCCGGGCTTTGTCGGAGATTACTTGACCAAAATTTCAACCAATTTGGTTGAAAAATGAGGGCGTGACAGTGCCGCCTCAACTTTCACGAAAAGCCGGATATGACGTCATCAAAGACATTTATAAAAAAAAATGAAAAAAACGTTGGGGGATTTCATACCCAGAAACTCTCACGTCAAATTTCATAAAGATTGGTCCAGTAGTTTAGTCTGAATCGCTCTACACACACACACACACACACACACACACACACACGCACAGACAGACAGACAGACACACATACACCACGACCCTCGTTTCGATTCCCCCTCGATGTTAAAATATTTAGTCAAAACTTGACTAAATATAAAAAGGAAACAACCAATCGACCACCCATACATGGATCTCAACGGTTTTAATGAAACGTTACTGAGAAAAAAACAAGTTTTGAAACATACCAAACGTTTTTTCGAAAATATAAACAGAACGATTTTTAAGGGTCTGAAAATTCTGGTGCATTTCCGATTAGTTCGCACTGCTCATTTCCCGGTCAATTATTTATGTTACGTCATTATCTATCAGTTGAAGTCAGACATTGAGTAGCCCCTGACGATGCTCCAACTCTTCATGTCCATGTCCTCTGTAATTTGAACGTCGGCCCAAGAGACAATGACGTCATCAGTGGTGACGCTGACACCGGTAGGCATCTTACGTTTACCCTGGAGCAGTGTCCGCCATTCTCCGGCAGGAGACAGAACCATGAGTCTCTTGGAGCCGCGGCTGGCCACATATAAGTTGCCTCCCTTGTCGACAACAGCCTGGTGAGGGGTCTCCATATCTGGATGGCTCATTGTCTCGGTTACCTTGAAGTGCAGAGAAAACGTGTCAAGCTTTACGTGTACACACACACACACACACACACACACACACACACACACACACACACACACACACACGCACACACACACACACACACACATACACACACACACACACACACACATACACAAACACATACACGCACATACACACACACACACACACACACACACACATACACACACACACACATACACACACACACACACACACACACACACACACACACACACACACACACACACACACACACACACACACACACACACCTGCCCAGTACTTGCGTTGATACGGTACAGTTCCTGGGTCGCCCAGTCAGATACAATGACGTCATTACCACCGGACAAACACATGTAGTCCGGCCTGCGGAACTGCGACACGAAGAAGCTCTCCACCACTCGTCCGTCACGCGTAATGACGTCAAGATAGTCGCGTGACGTCACCAGCAGCGTGTCGTTGTCTAGCCCTGCCGCCACGCCGTGATACTTCTTCTCCGTGCGGAATCGTGACGTGTATTCAATGACGTCACCCTGCAGACGTAACAGGTAAATGAACTGTTCCTGGGAGCAAGTGACGGCCACCATGCCGTCAGGGAGGAGGGCGATGTCCCACAGCTCTTTTGACAGTCTGACGTCAGACGTGACGCGTGCGACCCCTGATGACGTCACCGCCATGACCTTGACCTTCCTGTTAGCGTCGTCGACCAGGAGGAGGTGATTGCCATCCGGGGTGCTGGCGATGGCGATGTAGTCGGGTTCCTTGCGGTCGCTGTCTGCTCGCCCCCTTGTGCTGAAGACGTGCCCCGGTGTTGACGTCATGGGGTCGAAGGTCATCGCCCCTACATACAATACAGCCAATATAGTTCTCAAGTAAATACATAAAAATTATTATGCAAACAATATAAGATGTTTGATGGTTTGTTGACAGACCAGCTTTTTTGTCGGTCCGAGGGGGAGCATATCGTCTTTTGTTTCATATTTATTGACCAAGGCCGAAGGCCGCGGTCAATGAATATGAAACAAAAGTCGATATGCCCACCGAGGACCGACAAAAAAGCTGGTCTGGCAACAAACCATCAAACATCGTTTTTGTCGTCATTTTGGTGGTTCAACATTAAGTGAAAAATCAACACAGGGAGCCATGGTTTGAAACGCGAGTTCTGTTATTATAATGCATGTTCGGGGCCCCAGCACGTTGTTCAAAGCTGGCGTGCGAAAGCAACTTACTGTGTGTGATTTGAGATTATAATGTTGAGACAAGTATGTCAGGTTTGAGGATGCGAAGTTCTGTAGGTTCCGACTAAAGAGTGGTGTGTGAAACCAACAGTAAGCGCCTTTGAGACGATAGTGCCCACACGTTGCATTCGAGCGATGGGATTGTCGTATTTCAAACGAGGTGATTTGCTTGCACAGTCAGCGTTGACCATCTCACAACAGATCTGTTATGTGGATTATCGTTCGACGTTCGAGTCGGGGGCAAGGAATCGCAGGAAGCAAAGATGAGTCTTTTTCCATTGTCACCTTTCTTTCCGGTTGTTGGTGCATATAATATTGTGCGGACAAAATGATGCGACGGCGAGTGTTTTTTGCCTCCAAGATTTTGTGGTGTGGGTATTGTTTTGCTCGTGTCATACCCACACCAAAACCTGAAACACACCCCACCCCACCCTCCCCCTCCCTCACAATCAGTCCATGAACACAAACACTGACACACACAAATTAATGATCAAGTTACCCCCCCCCCCCCCCAACCCTTCACTTGCACACCTGCAACGCAGACGATCATATTATTGATTAAATATTCATATAGGTCAGTGTTGGTTTTTTGTTTCTTGTTTGTGTTATTGCAGAATCGGTTTTCTCTTATTGCTACACGTGTCTCTTCATTACATTTCACCATCGCCCTACCACCCTGCCCCTCTCGGTATTCCACCCCTCGGTTAATCGAATATTGAAGCTACGTTGAGTCAAAGGTCACAGAAGATTTGCATCGTGCAGCACTGCACGAATTGGGTCAAAGGACACAAACGATTTGCGTCGTGCCGCGAAGGAAAGAAAATCGCGATCTTGTTTCTCATTGCCTCTCTGTTTTTCATTAAACTTGTCATTCTGCTTGCTCGGCTTTGTCAGATGTCTTCATTTCTTGTTGCTATGTTCTTTGCTTTTTTATTATTATTTTTTTTATTTGCGCTTAGTTTATCGATACAACGTCTTGTGCACGGGTCAAAATGTGTGTGTCAGGGGTCAATTGGTTTGACTTAAACTTGACGTTCGTGTTTCTCCAAACAGAGATACACGCACTCCATGACTTTGTGAGAAGATAAAACATAAATCGATAGGTTTCATTTGTTTGCGATAAAGCATAAATGTATGACCTTTGATGAGGTAGTTTTGTTTTTGTGTTTACATTTGCCAGTTTGCCAGTTCGTATTTGGAACTTGGCGAAGCAGTGTCGTCTGTTTAGGTCTGGGGAAACGCCAATGAAAAGAGCCGAAGAATCCTCGAGCGTTTCTATTGGGTTTGCTTTTGATTATCCATGTAATAGGGCTTCCTGCAACTATGGTAACCGGGGATTTATTCCCCGGGGAACATGAGATTTATTTCCCAGGTGCTTGTGAATGAAAACTCGTGAAAATGATGACAACCAGTCTTGTTCTACAGGTTCGGCAAGAGGGCTAGAGCCGAGAATTCTGTCAAAGCTACACCTACCTTCATACATGGTATCTCATGAATGGAAATTATGACGTCACTCGACGCTCTGCTGAAAGTGACGTCATCAAAGTGTGTAAAAGGGCATGTCCATTTCGTTTAAATCTGCCGCGCAGTCAGGCAGATCTAACGTGGGAAAGATAGCGGCCTCACGGTTGGTAAACGTCAAGAAATCCTGTTTTGTTATGGTATTTGTCATGGGTAGCTGCAGTTGATATGCAATCAATCTAAAACTGCACAACGCAGCCTCTACGAATTACACAGGACGGTGACAAACATCCTATTTTGTATGTGTATCATTTTTATATTTACGAGAGTCGTGGTGTATGTGTGTCTGTGTGTAGAGCGATTCAGAGTAAACTACTGGACCGATCATTATGAAATTTAACATGAGAGTTCCTGGGCATGATATCACCAGACCTTTTTTTCTTTTGTTCGATTAATGTCTTTCATGACGTCATATGTAAACGTTGAGGCGGCACTGTCACACCCTCATTTTTTTTAATGAAATTGATTGAAATTTTGGCTAAGCAATCTTCTTTCTTTATTTGGTGTTTAACGTCGTTTTCAACGACGAAGGTTATATCGCGACGGGGAAAGGGGGGGGAGATGGGATAGAGCCACTTGTTAATTGTTTCTTGTTCACAAAAGCACTAATCAAAAATTTGCTCCAGAGGCTTGCAACGTAGTACAATATATTACCTTACTGGGAGAATGCAAGTTTCCAGTACAAAGGACTTAACATTTCTTACATACTGCTTGACTAAAATCTTTACAAACATTGACTATGTTCTATACAAGAAACACTTAACAAGGGTAAAAAGAGAAACAGAATCCGTTAGTCGCCTCTTACGACATGCTGGGGAGCATCGGGTAAATTCTTCCCCCTAACCCGCGGGGGGTAAAATCTTCGACGAAGGCCGTACCTCGGTATTGGCATTTCCGCTTTGAGGCTTAACAATTAAGTGATGACTTTGGTCATTAAAACTCTGAAAATTGTAATTCTAAAAACATACCAATATGTTCTATTCGGATTAAACACAAGCTCTGAAATTTAAAAATATACAAATTATGATTAAAATTAAAGTTTCGAATTCGATTTAAAAACAAATTCCTCTTATTTCTTGACGGTTCCTGATTTCAAAAACATTCAGAAAGTTAAAAAGAATAGTGATACAGAAAAGTGTGCTATCCTGCATGCTCAGCGCAACCACTCCCGCGCTATTCTGGCATGTCAATGTCACTGCCTTTTCCGCGAGCGGTGGACTGACTACGAGTATAAGGTCTTGGAGTAAAAATGCACTGCGTTCAGTTTCATTCTGTTAGTTCGACAGCTTGACTAAATGTAGTATTTTCGCCTTACTGCTTACGCGACTTGTTAAGATTTAGTTAAAGTTTTGACTAAATGTTTTACCACAGACGGGGGAATCGAGATGAGGGTGTGGTGTATGTGTGTGTGTGTGTGTGTGTGTGTGTGTGTGTGTGTGTGTGTGCGCGCGTGCGTGCGTGTGTGTGTGTGTGTGTGTCTGTGTGTGTGTGTCTGTGTGTGTGTGTGTGTGTGTGTGTGTGTGTGTGTGTGTGTGTGTGTGTGTGTGCGTTGGGCGGTTCAGAGAAAACTACTGGACCGATCTTCATGAAACTTTACATGAGAGTTCCTGGGTGTGATCCTCACACAATGTTTTAACTTTTTTCATAAATGTCTTTGATGACGTCATATCCGGCTTTTTGTGAAAGTTGAGGCGGCACTGTCACACCTTTATTTTTCAACCAAATTGATTGACATTTTGGATAAGCAATCTTCGACGAAGTCCGGACTATGGGATTGTATTTCAGCTTGGAAGCTTAACAATTAGTTAATTAGTTTGCTCATTAAAGTTGTCATTAAAATCGAATTTTCAGAAGAAGATAAAAAAAATGTCTGCATTGTATTTCTCATCTTCTCATAAATTCAAACATCAATAGATATGTCATTTTAACTCTAAAAAATATGCTCAGAATGAAAGAAAATAGGTTCAGTAAGTACTACGGACGCGTGCTTCGCGGAGGTGAGCGTGACCCGTCTCTGTCGTCGGTATGGTTAGCCGAGACTATCTGAATGTAGTATCGGCGATGACTGGTTTGTAGTATTGATCTTGACTAAATGTTTTTCTATCGCTTCACGCGACTTGTTTAATTGTGTAAACAGATCCTGAAAAGACGTTGAATGACACGATTTTCCGTTGACACTTTGTGAACATTGGTAACGCCACAGAGTCAAATTTGACATGTATGCAGGTGTGCATGCTTATTAAGGGATTTGATCACAATATGTGTGCAACGTTTCACAAACATGCTTCCACAGATATAGCCTCATGACCTTGAGAGAGAAATAAAAACACAAAAACCTACTACCCTTGGTCATCGTTTCATTCAAGATTTTATTTTCCTTGTTTCTGCGGCTGCGCAAAAAAATTATCATGCCAAAGTTATTTCGTACTCAGCAATATCGCGCTAGATTTGCTCACATGAACAACAGAGACGAACAAGGAGGGTGGTGTGAGCCACGGTGTGCATGGATGAGTGATTGCAGTATTGCCAAGCTGATTTTCTTGTGTTTGAACACACTGGGCTGTACAGCAACTTGTGGTCTAATGACCAGGTGTGTCTTTATGCGTGCATGTACGCTCTTTAACCAGTGGAATAGAGCACACTACATGGCTTGCTGTGTCGTACCAGCTTTACACGAGTTGCTTTATCTTAATATTGAACTGCGAGCCAAAGCGAGTTTTTAAATATTTGAAAAAGCAGCTCGTGTAAAGCTGGTACAACACAGCAAGCCATGTAGTATTCTGTTTTTAGAACACTCTTTGATTGCAATGTATGTTCCTTATATGGCCAAGCGCGTCATTTTTAATTTCCATATATGGTAAAAGGTGGTGTAAAGCTGTGGAAAACCCCAGGAAACCATTGTGTAAATATCTGAGCATGCGCTTTGAAGAGCTAAAACGTTGTGTAAATATCTGAGCATGCGCACTCGTGGTAAAAACTCGTCAAAATTCACTGTACGGTCTAATTTTAGCTGCGCACGAATCTTCAAATACTGTCAATGCTTGTTTTGGAAACAACAATGGCGCTCCAGGGAACAGGAGATTTTTCACCGGTTCGAAACAAAATCTCCAGTCTAGTATGCTAACATTGGACTAATGTCATACCACCTATATTTATCATCATGGATCTGGAAAAAAGGCCATATTGCTTAAAGTTCGTCCACTTACAACTAAAATGCACCTAAGAAACGAAACCTTGAACGATGTGACATACCTGTTGGCTGCAGAGTGTTTCTGCTTGTGAGTTCTACAAAAGATGATCTAGAAACCGCTGGGTTTTTTTAAATACAATTTCTTCTTTTATGCTTGATTGTGGAATGTTAACAATCTTTCTGTTTCAGATGACTTGGTTTAAACAAGGTTAATTTTGTATACAATTACACATGACACGATCATAACACGAGAAACAATAGGGACACAAACTCAATCTTTCTGTTTCAGATGACTTGGTTTAAACAAGGTTGTATACAATTACACACGACACGATCATAACATGAGAAACAATAGGGACACAAACTCAATATTTCTGTTTCAGATGACTTGGTTTAAACAAGGTTGTATACAATTACACATGACACGATCATAACACGAGAAACAATAGGGACACAAACTCAATCTTTCTGTTTCAGATGACTTGGTTTAAACAAGGTTGTATGGAATTACACATGAAACGATCATAACACGAGAAACAATAGGGACACACACTCAATCTTTCTGTTTCAGATGACTTGGTTTAAACAAGGTTGTATACAATTACACACGACACGATCATAACACGAGAAACAATAGGGACACAAACTCAATCTTTCTGTTTCAGATGACTTGGTTTAAACAAGGTTGTATACAATTACACACGACACGATCATAACATGAGAAACAATAGGGACACAAACTCAATCTTTCTGTTTCAGATGACTTGGTTTAAACAAGGTTGTATACAATTACACACGACACGATCATAACATGAGAAAGTTACTATAGGGACACCAACTTAATCTTTCTGTTTCAAATGACTTGGTTTAAACAAGGTTAATTTTGTATACAATTACACATGACACGATCATAACACGAGAAACAATAGGGACACAAACTCAATCTTTCTGTTTCAGATGACTTGGTTTAAACAAGGTTGTATGCAATTACACACGACACGATCATAACATGAGAAACAATAGGGACACAAACTCAATCTTTCTGTTTCAGATGACTTGGTTTAAACAAGGTTGTATGCAATTACACACGACACGATCATAACATGAGAAACAATAGGGACACACACTCAATCTTTCTGTTTCAGATGACTTGGTTTAAACAAGGTTGTATACAATTACACACGACACGATCATAACATGAGAAACAATAGGGACACAAACTCAATCTTTCTGTTTCAGATGACTTGGTTTAAACAAGGTTGTATGCAATTACACATGACACGATCATAACATGAGAAACAATAGGGACACAAACTAAAGCGAACGCTTATATTACGTGCCCTACGTTGTTGGAGAATCACACAGGTATGTTGTCGGACATAACATAACTAATATACTAAGGCAAAAAAAAAAAATAGGTCTGTTTACGGTAACCCGACCGACCCTAGTTTTTTCACGCGACCCTAGACTTTTTTTTGGCATTTGGGAAAAAAAAAATCTCGGTTTTTTTGGCAAAATAACGTAAAAATATGGTTTTTGGGAAAAAAAAAAAAAAAAAAAATCCCGACCTACCGACCCTATTTTTTTGGCCTATGTTACCGTAAACAGACTTTTTTTTTTTTTGGCCTAATATCACTAATATACTTCAGAAATATCTGGTTCTAAATCAGAGTCCAAGCAAACCAAGCAAGGAATAAATTATGACAAAACTAGCACATCCAATAGGGGTGGAGGAGGAAGAAAGAACGATAGAGACATGGAAACAGAAAAAAAGTGGCTAACGCATACAGGAGAGAAGTTACATAGTAGGTAAGATTTCTTCACGCGAACACAAAGATTAAAGACAACGTATTTTCAACTCACCAGCAGACACACTCTGAGCTGACCGAATGGCCGATGCATCCAGCAAGGCTGCCAGTTGTAACACAACAAGCACAGCACTCGTCATCAACATCGTGTTTCCTTTGACAACCAACAGCATCCGAGTTTGATCACTGGCCTTGACTTTTTATTTTTTTATTTTTAATAACTATTTACTGTATTGTCTTTTGTGTGTGTCACAACAGAAGCAACATTCAGGTTGAGGAACTTGTCAGTGTACCGTCGAATTCGAACCAGCCTTTCAAGGTTTAGTGAGTAGATTACTGCTATTGGTTTTATAGTGAGCCCAGATACATTCATGTGGTCAGTCTGTGGTCAGTCAAACCGGACTCACCCTACTTCTGCCCGCAAGTTAACAATTCTGCTGTGAACTGTCAACGGCGAAGCTGACGTGACGTAACGCGAAGCAGCGCTGTAACCGTACGTGGGCCTAGGCTAGTTAGGCCTAAAAAAAATAGGTATGGTTACGGTAACCCGACCTACCCTATTTTTAGGGGCTGACCCTATAACTTTTTTTTACATTTGTCAAAAAAACAACAACAAAAAACCGAGTGCAGAAAACGCAATGAAAGCGAAAGCGCTCGAGTCGTACACTTATTTCCCTGTCAAGTAGGTTTAATTTGTACACATTAGAAAAAAATAAAAAAAAAGTGATTGCCTACCTTCCTACCCTATTTTTTTTTGGCTATGTTACCTTAACCACACCTATCTTTTTTGTTGGCCTTATCAAGACTTTCAACGTTGGCGCGGTGACACGTTTAGCCGCTCCGAATCCGACAACGCATGTTGCAATAACTGATGGTCAATGGAGTATAATTATATAAGTATAAGTCTAAACCACGTAATTGCAGGAAAGTGGACAATCATCGTCATTTAAAGGTCGGTTATCCCGCTTTTACTGCAGTGTCTAGTGGCCTCCCTTTAGCAGTGGAGCGCCATCGCTGTGCAATGGTACCCCTCTTGTGAGACCCAAGAATTAACACAAAAATCATGCGTTAACAAGGAGGAAGGATGTCACGTTTCAATATATCACTCAAGGTGATTATGAACCGGTTAATTACTACTAATTAACTAACCACACCACGATCCACTCTCGCAGGCATACAATTAAATAGAGTCAACAAAAGTATAAGTTTCAGACGCCTGTTTATGTATAAACTCTCCACCTCCCTCGAGCCTTCACTCAAAATATGTTCCTTTTACGTTCTCAACACGTAAAAAACCAGTGTTCACTGACAAAATGCCAGTACTATGTAGAAAATTATAGTAACACGCTGAACCCGTGTAAATACAGTCGAAATGAGAATGTTCTGTTCGAAAAGCTCTAGTTCGTGCAGGTGTCACACACCCCACGTTGTCACTACTCCAATGAAATCATAGATACGAAAAGACAACGGTGGTCAACGGGGTGCGTACGACATGGTGCACTTAGCTTTATCTCTGCTGCTGCTGCTTAGCCGGTATGCTGGTTAGTCGGTTCGCTGGTTAGCCGGTCCGCTGGTTAGCCGGTTCGCTGGTTAGCCGGTCCGCTGGTTAGCCGGTCTCCTGGTTAGCCGGTCTCCTGGTTAGCGTAGCCTCAACAGTTCCCGCCAGAGTCAGCCGTGCCGATGTTACGGGAACGTAACGAACGAACGAAACGAACGAACGAAGGAAGGCTGCAAACAGAAAGCATCGGTGCACTAAACATGTCAGCTACCCCTCACCCACCACCTTAAAACATGTCATCTTTAAATATCTCATCGAGCACGTGGGCCTGCACAAAACTGACTTTTTACAACAACAAAACAGCCATTTTCCGTCCTTCTCTCCCTATCTGCAAAAACCATATACAGATTAGTATTTTAGCGTCACAGAGAGTAAATTATGCGCTAACCTGGAAAGAACAACAGAGAGTATTTCATTCCACAACACAGACTCATCAACAGCGTTAAATAATGATTTATTACCTCAAAAGCCTATGATTGTAACTCTCAATGGAAGCAAAGTCCGCCTCCTCCCTGGAACAGTCTCTGTTCGTCAACAGTGACCCAAAACGTCCAGAACCCCTTGTCGAATCCTTATGCGAAAGCCATCGCCGACGAAGGAAATGTGACGACTTGTCCTCAGCAAAATACGTGGCAGAGGAAAGGAATAACTTGTGGAAGTTCCCCTAGAGTGCCGAATATGATACTCGGTGAAAAACCATCATACTCTAGTAACTGTGTGTTAGGTCCTTCCCCTTCTGCCGCTGGGTGTCAAGTGTGTCGTCCTTGAGTCTCTGACAGACCACCTAGCCAAATACACGTGACTGACCTTGTCACCAAACCAGTCCAGCTATACACAGTTTTGCCTCCCCAAGTAGGAAAAAGACACGAGAAACTCAATCCCTGAAAATCCCGTGCGCGCTGTCAGCAAAAAAAACCGTCAGCCCTATGACAGCAGAAACCTGCACTGCGAAGCTCGTGCGTTTCCAAACATCCGTGCTCGGGAGCACTGTCAGCAAAAACTCTGCTGTGTCCAATATCACGCACAGGCGCTTTCTATCATACATTGACCCAGAACAGGCACTCCACTGAGTGACGCTTTCTTGGTCTCTGTCACCCGATCGTGACACACCTCCCCTCTTCAAGACGAAACCTCGGTTTCGCTCACAGTCATGTTCTCCTCTACAGCCCGAGAGAGAAAGTCAGCTCCAACATTGTTGGCGCCCGGAATGACGCGTACCGTGAATTGGTACGGTTGGAGAATCAACGCCCAGCGCATAAGTCTGGCGTTTGCCAACCTTGCAACCTGAAGATATTGCAGAGGTTGATGGTCTGTTTCCAGACAGAAAGGTCGTCCTCAAGAACGAGCAACCCCTCGTTTCACCCCTGATGACTGCAACCTTCTCTGTCTTCTTGTCTTTGTTCTTCTGGTCTTTGTTCTTCTCCCCGTAGGCTGTCCTCTCTATGTAGGCGCGCAGCAGGTTGGCGTGGTACAGGCGTGCTTTCCCGTGCATCATGATCCTGTAGTCGTTCTGGCCCACCCTCGCTGTCACCTCAAAAGGTCCTTGCCACTGCAGTTGTAGCTTGTTGTGTTTGACAGGTAGAAGTAGCAACACCCGTTCTCCAATCTTGAAGCTGCGCGGCCGTGCCTTGCGGTCGAATCCTCGCGCATAACGCTGTGCTGCTCTTCCCAGGTTCTCTTGAGCCAGTTTGCAGGTCTCTTCAATCCTGTTCCTGAGTTCTACGATGTAGGTCGCTGTCGTCTGCACCTCCTCGTCAGCTTCTTCGTCCGTCCAAGCTTGACGCAGGATAGCCATGGGACCGCGTACCTGTCTGCCGTACAACAACTCAAATGGGGAAAAACCCAAGCTCTCCTGAGGAACCTCGCGGTATGCAAAAAGCAATGCTGGGATGTACCTGTCCCACGTGCGTGGTTTCTCCTGAGCTAGTTTCCTCAGCATGGTCTTCAAGGTGCCATTGAACCTTTCCACCAGTCCGTTGCACTGAGCATGGTAAGGAGTGGTGAAGTGCTGCTCCAGTGATAGCAGTCGTGCTGCCTCCGCCATCACTCCTCCCGTGAACTGCGTGCCTCTGTCGGTGAGTACCTCTGATGGAATTCCCAGCCGGGACCACATAGTAACCAGAGCCTCAGCTACTCGCGTGGCTTCAATCGATTTCAGAGGGATCGCCTCTGGGTATCGAGTAGCGTAGTCCACCATGGTCAAAATGTATCTGTTTCCGTCCTCAGACGCAGGCAAGATGGGCCCGATGATGTCCACTGCCACCCGACGAAAGGGTTCGTCGATGAGCGGCATCTTCTCTAAGGGGACCTTCCTCACCCTTCCTTTGGCAACCACCTTCTGGCACTTATCGCAGGACGCACAGAAACGTCGGACATCCGTGCAAATGCCTGGCCAGTAAAAGTGGCGCCAGACACGATCCGTGGTCTTCTTGGTACCAAGATGACCTCCCAGAATCGAGTCGTGTGCCGTTGCCATGACACCCTCGCGAAACTCGCGAGGCACGACAACCTGTTTGAATGTACCTTCTTGGTTGCTGAACTCACGGTAGAGCAACTTCTTGTCCCTGAGGAACTTTGACCTCCCATGCTTCCCGCTCAGCTTCACCTTCCCCGACTTCGCGTGCTCCCGAGGAGTAGCTAAGGTCGGGTCAGAATCCTGAGCCTTCGCGAGAAGCGCGGGGGTCACGTTCCCCAGGGCAGCTCGTGCAGCAGGTAGGGGTTTGAGAGGTTTGTCCTCTCGCTCCGCCTGTGCCCGCGTGAGCACTGAAATGACGTCGGGAGACCGATAAACGGGAACCTCCCTGGTGACGCCGTCCACAAACTGAACCCGGTTTCCAATGAGCAGGTCGCATGGAGGATCGTCCATGACGACGGCCACAATGGTCCCCGTGAACAACGGGGTTACGACCTTGATCACTGCCGTGTTCAAGTCGTAAGCGTGAGATGCCTCGGCCATTCTCACCCTGATGCTGTCTCCTGTGTAGGCCATAGCTGGAACTAGACTCGCCCGAACCACTATCATGTCTGCCCCTGTGTCCCGCAGACCTTCGCCCTTCACTCCGTTAACGTAGACGTTGCAGTGGGGCTGGAAATGTTTCCTGGAGCACGGAACGCAGAGTTGTGGGATGGTGCATGAGCTCGTGACGTCCCTGAACTCCTCACTGCCAACGAAGTGTACGCCCTTCTGGTCAGCCTGTCTCTTGTGGCAGTCCTTCTTCACGTGGCCCCGCTTGTTGCAGTAGTAACACTGGATGTCAGTTCTGGAACTCGATCCCTTGTGTCCCTGATCGTCCTTCCCGTCCTTGGGTCCTGAAGAACCCGAATTTCCCGTTTTTCCTGGCCGTGAGCCTGAAGATTTGCCGGAGATCGCCTGGGCGTCCTCGTGCACTCTGATCCAGTCGGCTGCCTCCTGAGTAGTCTTGGGCTGGTGCTCCTGCACGAAGGTCACCACCTCAGGTCGCAGGCTGGACATCAGTTGTTCCATGACTATGAGGTCGGCAAGGTCGTTGACGGTCCAGTCCTTTTCGGCCATCTCCACCCAGCGCCGCAGGTAGAGGTTAAGGCGTGCCACAAACTGATGACTCAGCTCGCCGCTCAGTCTCTTGCTGTTACGTAGACGTCGTCTGTAGGCTTCAGCAGTCAGGTTAAAGCGCTGGAGTAACGCCTTCTTAAGTGCCTGATAGTCTCTCGCCTCGTCGTCCTCCAAAGCGTTGTAGAGCTGCAATGCGCGTCCCTTTAAGCAGGTGCTAAGGCGGCTAGCCCACGTGGCCTCTTCCCACTTCTGGTCAGATGCAATGCGCTCAAACCGGCGTAAAAAGTCGTCGAGCTCGTCCTTGTCATCGTCGAACGTCGGCAGTCTCGTACGGTCGGCAACAAACGTCGGCGCGCTAGCCTGAGTAAGCGTACCCTTCTCGGCCTGTAGCCTAGCTAGCTCTAGCTGGTGATCGCGATCCGCCTGTTCCTTCCGGTCTAGTCTGTCACGTTCGTCTTTCTTTTCCTGTCTGTCAAGTTCGGCCTGTCGTTCGGCCTGTCGTTCCCTTTCTTGTCTGTCACGTTCGGCCTGTCGTTCCCTTTCTTGTCTGTCAAGTTCATCTTTCTCTTTCCGTTCTTGTCTGTCACGTTCGTCTTTCCTTTCCTGTCTGTCTCGTTCAGCCTGTCGTTCCCTTTCTTGTCTGTCAAGTTCGTCTTTCTTGTCCTGTCGGTCTCGTTCTTCTTTTCTTGTCAGTCGCTCAAATTCTTCCTTCCGTTCCACTTCTAAGCGTTTTAGAACGCTTCGGGCTCTAACGCGTGCGTCTCGCTCAGTCGGTTGCTCACTGCCAGGAGTCTCGAAAGTTATTCTCCTCGTCGGAGATCCCCCTGTAGCCATGGTTAGTTTTAGCAAAGCTTTATCACAAAAGTAAGTCTAACGCAGCTATAGCTAGAATACGCGGTGACGAAAGCGGTGGATACAAAAATCCAGCAACCGGAAAATGCAGAAGAAAAATCCAAACGGTGTAGAACAAATCGCGTAGCCTACTTTATGGCTGCTTTCTGCGGTGAAACAAAGTGTTTCCCACAGCCGTGGCCTACTTTATCGGCTGCTTTTTGCGGTGAAACAGAGTGTCTCCCACAGCCTTGGTTAGGACAGAAGTCCTCGGACCCTTCCCCCCCAAAATTCCAACAAAGTCAAAATATGGAGAAAAATCCAAGTAAAACAAGACGGTAGAAAATGTAACCTGTTACGGAATGCGAAACAACACTGTAGAGAAAACTGAGTAAAACGAATAACAAATCCGCTAACCCCGCTCAGCTCTCTGCAACGGAAAACTCTGAACGTACAACAACAAAGATTCACAAACAAAGGAAAGGGAAGTAATCACAGTTAGCGCATACAATAACTCACAAATTACAATTTACATTTCCTGCAAGATGTGAATCGCTTAAGGTGTGGTATATGATCAAAACTATACAAAAAAGGGTAGCACCAAGCAGAAAATAAGTCGAGCACTGACGAGATTATCTGCTCTTAGTTCTCCTTAATTGGTGGGTCTTTATCAGTTGGAAATTAACTGAGTAAATCCCGGCTTGGCCCCCACGTGTCACGTTTCAATATATCACTCAAGGTGATTATGAACCGGTTAATTACTACTAATTAACTAACCACACCACGATCCACTCTCGCAGGCATACAATTAAATAGAGTCAACAAAAGTATAAGTTTCAGACGCCTGTTTATGTATAAACTCTCCACCTCCCTCGAGCCTTCACTCAAAATATGTTCCTTTTACGTTCTCAACACGTAAAAAACCAGTGTTCACTGACAAAATGCCAGTACTATGTAGAAAATTATAGTAACACGCTGAACCCGTGTAAATACAGTCGAAATGAGAATGTTCTGTTCGAAAAGCTCTAGTTCGTGCAGGTGTCACACACCCCACGTTGTCACTACTCCAATGAAATCATAGATACGAAAAGACAACGGTGGTCAACGGGGTGCGTACGACATGGTGCACTTAGCTTTATCTCTGCTGCTGCTGCTTAGCCGGTATGCTGGTTAGTCGGTTCGCTGGTTAGCCGGTCCGCTGGTTAGCCGGTTCGCTGGTTAGCCGGTCCGCTGGTTAGCCGGTCTCCTGGTTAGCCGGTCTCCTGGTTAGCGTAGCCTCAACAGTTCCCGCCAGAGTCAGCCGTGCCGATGTTACGGGAACGTAACGAACGAACGAAACGAACGAACGAAGGAAGGCTGCAAACAGAAAGCATCGGTGCACTAAACATGTCAGCTACCCCTCACCCACCACCTTAAAACATGTCATCTTTAAATATCTCATCGAGCACGTGGGCCTGCACAAAACTGACTTTTTACAACAACAAAACAGCCATTTTCCGTCCTTCTCTCCCTATCTGCAAAAACCATATACAGATTAGTATTTTAGCGTCACAGAGAGTAAATTATGCGCTAACCTGGAAAGAACAACAGAGAGTATTTCATTCCACAACACAGACTCATCAACAGCGTTAAATAATGATTTATTACCTCAAAAGCCTATGATTGTAACTCTCAATGGAAGCAAAGTCCGCCTCCTCCCTGGAACAGTCTCTGTTCGTCAACAGTGACCCAAAACGTCCAGAACCCCTTGTCGAATCCTTATGCGAAAGCCATCGCCGACGAAGGAAATGTGACGACTTGTCCTCAGCAAAATACGTGGCAGAGGAAAGGAATAACTTGTGGAAGTTCCCCTAGAGTGCCGAATATGATACTCGGTGAAAAACCATCATACTCTAGTAACTGTGTGTTAGGTCCTTCCCCTTCTGCCGCTGGGTGTCAAGTGTGTCGTCCTTGAGTCTCTGACAGACCACCTAGCCAAATACACGTGACTGACCTTGTCACCAAACCAGTCCAGCTATACACAGTTTTGCCTCCCCAAGTAGGAAAAAGACACGAGAAACTCAATCCCTGAAAATCCCGTGCGCGCTGTCAGCAAAAAAAACCGTCAGCCCTATGACAGCAGAAACCTGCACTGCGAAGCTCGTGCGTTTCCAAACATCCGTGCTCGGGAGCACTGTCAGCAAAAACTCTGCTGTGTCCAATATCACGCACAGGCGCTTTCTATCATACATTGACCCAGAACAGGCACTCCACTGAGTGACGCTTTCTTGGTCTCTGTCACCCGATCGTGACGACATAATAGTAAAATAGGGAGACATTAAGAGGGGTTGTGAATGTCTATGACTCTATGTTTCCGCATGATTGTCTCTGTCTGTATGTCGCTGTCTGTATGTGGCTTGCTGTTTGTCTCGCTCAGTGTTTCTGTATGTAAGTCTCTGGCTGTGTGTGTCTGTCTGTCGCTTCCTCTTTGCCTCGGTCTGTATGTAAGTCTCTGGCTGTGTGTGTCTGTCTGTATGTTGCTGTCTGTTTGTCTCTGTCTGTATGTCGCTGTCTATATATATGTATATATATCATATTACCTCCCTTCTTTGTCTCTGTAAATGTACTCTAGGTATATTTCTTGTATTTCCATTGTTCTCTTGTTACATTTATAATATAACTATTGCACTCTTATAACACATAAAATAGTGGATAAATAAGGGTGCACAGAATACATCATAGCTGGCTCTACTTTCTGTCGTCCTTGACATTCCAAAGTGCACATGTACCTGTCGACCGGATGTGCAACGGGTTACCACGCTTTTGAGAACTTGCGCGAGAGTCGTTCAGTGCTATTGCTGAGTTTTAGTCTCGACTTGTCGAGACTATCATCACTGCGTCATAGATTTCATGACGTCTGTCGTCCATCGCGTCATATTATGGGGACGTAATCTGTTATTCGCTGTTCTATTTCTCTCTTGTGATCAACACGACAAGCCGTATGTGTTTGAGTGTGTGTGCTCGTGCTCTCAACTAAAACAGAAGTCAAACTAGCAATCGTTAAAAACCCAGTCAGTCCGACCAGCACTGCTATGTTCAGGCTATGCTCATGTGCAGTTACAGCGTGCCCGGTACACACGCCTTTATCGGTACATCATCGACTACGATTTTTCTCTGGACAAGCTGTTTAATGCATTTTGCGAGTATTTCTAGCTCTTCTGCGGTGCAGTAGGCCCTATAGACGATGAAGGTGTCCAAGATCTCAGGAGATGCGTGTGTAACCACTAGGTATTCAGTCAAATCCGTGTAAGAGGCTTTGAATTGACGGGGACAACCAAGCCACCATTATGCACCGACTTGACATAGATCAACAGACGTGCCTTTAGAATAAGGTATGTGCAGAGGTGCCTCATCTGAACAGACATCACAACTAAAGCTTGATGTTTCCGTCACACTTTGTCTTTTAGATCTTCATGGGATATACAGGTTACAACACTCGTGATTGTTTTTATATGGCTTGTATTTCAGTCAAGACCCAGCGGGAATATCAAAGGGACACTCGCCAGAGGCTCGTGAGTTCCTTGGTATTCATCCGCTGGGTCTTGACTGAAATACAAGCCATATTAAAAAAAAAAAACACTCGTGTTGTAACCTCTCTATATATATATCTGTATGTTTATGTCTGTATAGTGTATGTCGCTGTTTGTATGTCGCTGTCTGTATATCGCTGTCAGTATGTCTCTGTCTGCATGATGCTGCCTGTATGTCTATGCCTGTATGTCTCTGTATGTCTATGTCTGTATGTCTCTGTATGTATGTTTCTGCCCGTATGTCTATGTCTGTATGTCGCTGTCAGTATGTCACTATTTGTATGTCGCTGTCTGTATGTCGCTGTCAGTATGTATCATTTTTCTTTCAAATTGATTGACATTTTGGTCATGAAATCTTTGCCGAAGCCAGGACTATGGGTTTGCATTTCGGTTTGAAAAGCTTAAAAATCAATTGATTAGTTTTGTCATTAAAAATCTGTAAAATCCTAATTGAAAATTAAGTAGAAGTGCATACCAAGGCACTGCATACCCCCAGCGAAGGACAAATCCTCTCTCTCTCTCTCTCTCTCTCTCTCTCTCTCTCTCTCTCTCTCTCTCTCTCTCTCTCTCTCTCTCTCTCTCTCTCTCTCTCTCTCTCTCTCTCTCTCTCTCTCTCTCTCTCTCTCTCTCTGGGACATTGTTGCTAATTGATTTTCACATGTTGACACCAGTGTCTCATAAGAAATGAATCGCACATCCTCCAATCTCCACCAAAAGAAGTCAGACGTATGTCCCCATGTTAGGATATAATCTTATTTGTCCGATGTAAACACCAAGTTAAACATGTGGTGTCGGATATGCTGGGTAACATGGCGAGGAACGTACCTTTAAAGGCCCAGTCCTTATTGTGAAAGCAGTTCTGCTCAGCTAAAATTTGATGAATTTTTTTTTTTTTTTTAATAAAATGAATTCGCAAAAAGAGAAAAAAAAATACAAATTTGTTATGCACGAAAAGCAATCAGGCTGTGGATTGTTGGCATGTGTCCAAGGGGAAGTCATTCTACACAACATCCTCGCCAGTTCAGAGTGAGCCCAATCGTTTGCCCTGGGAAGGACTGTGCTTTTAAGGACGCATGGGTTTCATCTGTCTGTCTATATCTCTGTATGTGTGTGCGTGTCAATGTTTGTTCGTGTGTATGTGTGTTCGTGTGTGTGTTTCTGTGTGTTTCTGTACGTGTCTGTGTTTCTGTACGTGTGTGTTTATGTATGTGTGCCTGTGCGTGTGCGCGTGTGTGTGTGTGTAATTCAGAAAGTCACCAAATTGTTCTTGTTTTAAAATGTTGCAGGTAAAACTGGTCACTGGAAAAACTGGTTCACGGTGGCTCATCAGCTGGAACAGTTTGACAAGTTCTACTCCTCCAGTATGGCCGGTCACCAAGGTTTTCAACAAGTACGTCACAGGAACGTCATAGCGTTATTACGTCACAGTGTTATTCCGTCATTTCTTCATGGATTCTCAACAGCAGGGCATGATTATTTACCCTGAGGACTTCTGTTAACCAGTAGGGAAAAGGCTCCTAATATGGACCGGCTCCTAATATGGACAACCTCTTGTTCTGACTAACTAACGGCGCTAGAGCGCTCAAAACGATTTCATTCGCTTTATTCACCCTCTCTGGATAAGTTGCACATGTCAAAACAGTTGCAGAAACACAAACATCAAAACCGTTAGGCTTTTTCGCTTTTTTTCACTTTTGGCAACGTTCACTCTAAATGTGCCGCCTAAAACGGACTCGTTTCTGTCCACAGCCAAAGCTTTCATAACACAAAAATGGCTATTTATCCCATGACCTGCCTCTTTGTCTCTGTTAGCTGAGGAGGTGATTATTCTGGATAATCCATCGCAACCATATGGATAATCCATCACAACCGAGTCTCGATCTCACCTGTCATTGGTCATTGTCTTTGATCTCAGAGTACAAATGATTAATTTATAGAGGTCATCTGCATATTTATCGTTAACTCGGAGACTACTTTCTTTAGCAAAACGGTTGAAATATTCTGCGATATAAAAGTCGAACTCACGTTTAGCTAACGATCTACATACATTTTAACATTGAAGAAATAAAGAAAACAACAAAGAATACACATAATCTGCTGGGGTGAAAAGAGCTGAGTGAAGATTATGAGTTGGCCGAAGCGGTGAGAGAGAGAGAGAGAGAGAGAGAGAGAGAGAGAGAGAGAGAGAGAGAGAGAGAGAGAGAGAGAGAGAGAGAGAGAGAGAGAGAGAGAGAGAGAGAGAGAGACAGGCAGTGATTCAAGGCGCACAACTCTAGTACTCTTCATAGGCAACCGCTTAGATCAATCCCGACAACAAAATCCTGATTCAAAATCCTGAGCGACGAAATAAGAATTAAACTAAAACAGTATGCTTACAGTTTTGTTCATTTGCTATCGCTTTTAGAGCATTGATTGCTAAATCTGGTTCAACAGAACAATGCTGTCACATTTGTCGTCTGCTGTCTGCTGCAGATCTGTCGTTTGCTTTCGTGTTTGACCAACAACATGGAAATTGCCACTTACAAAGTTGGAGATACGGTTAGAATAAAAGGTGGCGAAGAAGGTCGGATCTTGCGTGTGTTATTTTTCAATTTTAAAGTAAACAACGGTGTGTAGGTTCAGGTCATGCAGGCAGATAGATTTACAAGTTTTGACCTACATTGAATAGACCAGCAATGAATAAAAATCAAACTTTTCCCACCCAGCTTTAACAGAGAAGTAGTAGAAAAGAATGTCACAATCTTACCGACAGTGGTATTTGGAACAGCCATAAACAAAGCTGACCTTGAAAGTACCAGTAGTGGCAGTACTCACAAAACTGTGAGATCTCTTGCAGTGTTTCAGCGCACATCACTCACAAAAATGCAGGAAATGAGCAGCCAATTTAAACAGCTCGCACCTTCATGAACCATTGTCCACCTTTCTTAGTCGTAGCCATGCAACGTCAACCGAACAACTTTCAGCATCTTTCACACAGTCACAGCGCCGTCGGAGGACGCCATTTTGGATGCGTCGTCTGTACTCAGCTGTCTTTCTTTATTTGGTGTTCAACGTCGTTTTCAACCATTCAAGGTTATATCGCGACGGGGGAAGGGGGGAGATGGGATAGGCGAAAGGGGGGAGATGGGATAGAGCCACTTGTTAATTGTTTCTTGTTCACAAAAGCACTAATCAAAAAATTGCTCCAGGGGCTTGCAACGTAGTACACTATATGACCTTACTGGGAGAATGCAAGTTTCCAGTACAAAGGACGTAACATTTCTTACATACTGCTTGACTAAAATCTTTACAAACATTGACTATTCTATACAAGAAACACTTAACAAGGGTAAAAGGAGAAACAGAACCTGTTAGTCGCCTCTTACGACATGCTGGTTAGCATCGGGTAAATTCTTTCTCGTCCCAACCAATATGGGACTCCCCCTAACCCGCGGGGGGTTCTGTACTTAGCGAGACTGAGCTTTGCTAACGCCTCGGTCTGATATGATTTCAGAATGATAAATGTTGATATCACAGTCAAATCTAACGCTAACTAATATTTATCCTTACTCGGATGGCGTTGGTCGTGTACGACCCATACTTTTTACGTTGAATCCTACTTTGGAAAGCATGGGTCGTGCTCGACCCACTTCATCCAACAAACACAATTTAACTCATACTTTTTTGATAGCAGAAATGTGTTTTAGTAAGTATATATAATTATGGTAGGCCTGTTGCTTTCAATGTAATGTTTAATTGCGAATTAGGGTTGAGACGTTTCAGTATTTGTTTTGATGAAATGTTTAAGTATGTGTGTGTGCATGCGTGTACGTTTGTGTCGGTGTGTGTGTGTGTGTGTGTGTGTGTGTGTGTGTGTGTGTGTGTGTGTGTGTAAACAGCATGGAGACGTGTTTATACTGATGTCGCATGTTTTGACACCGCATACACAACACCAATGGTTATTACATTCTTGTACGTGTATGTAATGTAAGATTTCGCACCAAACCTAACTGTTAATTTGTGACCCTCCACCACGAAATGAGTCGCATGTCACCTCGCGCGGTTCTGCGTTAGGCTTAATATAAGTCCGGGGAGTGTATGGTAACAGTGTGAGGGTCACCTTAGTCACAGGCTTATAACTCAAACAGTTTTTGCTCTTTTCTAAAACGGGTTTCACCACTGAATAGAGCATAAAAAACTCTCTAGGAAAATGTAAAAATATGAAAATCATGCAAAGGTGACATGCGACTCATTTCGTGTTGGAGGGTCACATTTGTTGTGCCACAGGTTAATGTAAAATCCAACATACAGGCAACGAATGTGTTATATAATGTTATTGTTTTATTCATTAAAAGGGCACGCTAAAGCGTCTTTAAAACAAAACAAAAACTTATTTAAATTGGAAAGAGAAGAATACCTCTTTCAATCCTTACTTTAATCATTTCCTTGTCAGTTATGCGAGTAACCCATTTTACTTCCCACTCTCAGGACCCCAACTTGAACTCAAGACCAGACAGAATGGTCTCGACACTGAACGAACAAGGGACCTCAACAAATAGTCATATTAGAAAATGAAGCTTGAAGCGGGCAAATTTGAAACAGTTTGGCTTCCTTTTATGGAACAATCGAGATGCTCGACAACTGTACGAAGCAACGCATTTGCTTACACACGAATCGCCTTCGTTATCCCTTTTTATATTTAGTCAAGTTTTGACTAAATATTTTAACATCGAGGGGGAATCGAAACGAGGGTCGTGGTGTATGTGCGTGTGTGTGTGTGTGTGTCTGTGTGTCTGTGTGTGTGTGTGTGTGTGTAGAGCGATTCAGACTAAACTACTGGACCGATCTTTATGAAATTTGACATGAGAGTTCCTGGGTATGAAATCCCCGAACTTTTTTTTCATGTTTTTGATAAATGTCTTTGATGACGTCATATCCGGCTTTTCGTGAAAGTTGAGGCGGCACTGTCACGCCCTCATTTTTCAACCAAATTGGTTGAAATTTTGGTCAAGTAATCTTCGACGAAGCCCGGACTTCGGTATTGCATTTCAGCTTGGTGGCTTAAAAATTAATTAATGACTTTGGTCATTAAAAATCTGAAAATTGTAAAAAAAAAATAAAAATGTATAAAACGATCCAAATTTACGTTCATCTTATTCTCCATCATTTGCTGATTCCAAAAACATATAAATATGTTATATTCGGATTAAAAACAAGCTCTGAAAATTAAATATATAAAAATTATTATCAAAATTAAATTGTCCAAATCAATTTAAAAACACTTTCATCTTATTCCTTGTCGGTTCCTGATTCCAAAAACATATAGATATGATATGTTTGGATTAAAAACACGCTCAGAAAGTTAAAACAAAGAGAGGTACAGAAAAGCGTGCTATCCTTCTTAGCGCAACTACTACCCCGCTCTTCCTGTCAATTTCACTGCCTTTGCCATGAGCGGTGGACTGACGATGCTACGAGTATACGGTCTTGCTGAAAAATGGCATTGCGTTCAGTTTCATTCTGTGAGTTCGACAGCTACTTGACTAAATATTGTATTTTCGCTTTACGCGACTTGTTGTTTGTTTGTTTGCTTAACGCCCAGCCGACCACGAAGGGCCATATCAGGGCGGTGCTGCTTTGACATATAACGTGCGCCACACACAAGACAGAAGTCGCAGCACAGGCTTCATGTCTCACCCAGTCACATTATTCTGACACCGGACCAACCAGTCCTAGCACTAACCCCATAATGCCAGACGCCAGGCGGAGCAGCCACTAGATTACCAATTTTAAAGTCTTATATATGACCCGGCCGGTGTTCGAACCCACGACCTCCCGATCTAACTCACCCATTACTCAAGTCAAGTCAAGTCAAGTATTTTATTGTTTTGGGCCCAGAGGGCTTTGAAACAAAGATATAACTTCAACACAAAAAAGGTAACAAATCAGACAGTTAATATATGTATATAAATTGAGCGGACAAATACAACAATACTATACGACCAAATTAAATTGGCAATATACACTTCCATACATGCAAACAAAAAGAAAAATAGGTTTAACAAAATCAGGTAAGAAATCAGGCAGATAATATGTATACATTAAGCGGACAACGATAATATACAGCTGAAGTAAATTGGCAATACCATTATGCCATGCATCTTTTGTAAAAACACAAAACAAAAGCATGTATTACATATATACATACCAATAAAGAAACTAGATATAACGCTAACATACTAAAATCATAACATGGGCTACAAATCTTGCTAGCTTCATTAGTTTTATCTTAGATTTACAATTCATTAGCTGTTCATATTTTAAACAATTTGGCCTCTACACAGAAGGTGAGTCAACAATATTTGTAACTGAAGCGCTTCCTTCCCTTTGTTCTGTGATATTTAAATAGCGATCAACCTTATTCATTAATTTCAGATTCTGCTTTGGAACGGCCAGTTGGGGGGTTAGTTGGAGTCACACTTTGTTTTTCAAGCCTCTCGCCTGATCCATGACATTGAGCCAGACTGCGTCAAATTTGCCCACTTCAAACTTTGTTCTGTGATAAAACGACAAAACAATATTGTACTACTCAAACAGCATTGTTTGGTCTTTTCATTTCTCGCTCTCACGCGCTCTCACCATTGTTTCGTGGTTGTTGTGTAACATGCCTAATGATTTACGTCCCTTATTCCTTCTGTGTAGATGCCAGTTTGTTCAAGTCGTGGTAGACTCCACACCGGCCACATCAACAACCTGTAACTCTGTTACATCTTGCGTCTATCAACACAGGACATCAACAACCTGTAACTCTGTTACATCTTGCGTCTATCAACACAGGACATCAACTACCTTTAACTCTGTTACATCTTGCGTCTATCAACACAGGACATCAACAACCGTTAACTCTGTTACATCTTGCGTTTATCAACACACGACACCAACAACCTTTAACTATGTTACATATTGCGTCTATCAACGCACGACACCAACAACCTTTAACTCTGTTACATATTGCGTCTATCAACACACGACACCAACAACCTTTAACTCCGTTACATCTTGCGTCTATCAACACACGACACCAGCAACCGTTAACTCTGTTACATCTTGCGTCTATCAACACACGACAAATTTGAACACAACGCCATCGTTGTCAAAAGAATATTTAGGTACAACTGTTCTGGATATCATTTTCCACAGTCCGGCGGATTCCATCTCTTTCATAGTTGGTTCCAGCCTTCCCTTGTAGTCTGACACGTGGTCCAGGTACTCTTGGCGCATCACAATGCAAAC
>NC_090260.1:52622319-52627319 GCF_037325665.1 Littorina saxatilis
AAAATGACAGGAAGTTTGGAGGGTTTATGTCGAATGAATGTGGCTGCTGCTCCGTGTCGAACCTCCTACTTGGGAGACAATATCCGAATTTGAACAATACGTTTTAACACGCGTAAAAATCAAACCACTTTTAACCTTTAGACTTGAAACTGTGTATACTTTTTACACCACATAGCATGCTAATGTACACCAAATATAAAGTATTTCGCTAAATAGATGTGTGAGTTATTAGCATTTTAGTGGGTGGCATTTTTGGAGGGTCACCCTCCACAAGAAGGCAAAACGGAAGAGGCTTTCGAGTACAGTGGCACAAAGTTATCGGTTCATTTAAAGCTGTGGTCTATGTATGACTTTCCGGGGCTATGGGATTGAAAAGATAGGGCTGAGAGTCGTGTACATTGAACGCCGCCTGAAACCCCACCTATACGGCGTGTATGACCTTGAGAGCTTCAGTCAACGCTTGAATTTGTTGTTGTGAAAAAATAAACGCCTCGGCGGAGATTCGAACTCCGGACGTCGAAATCTCAGGACTGATGTTCTAACCACTAGGCGACCGCGCCAATTATGAAAAAAGAAGGAAAAACATTAATATGAATTTATTGTATGGTATTCTTGATGCAGCATGATTCGTATCTCTATCCGCCCACTGTTCAGATGTGAATATAACTATTTCTTTGATGTGTGTTTTCAACTGCACATGTTCAGAGCTTTGGAGGGATTCAATTACAGTTCTTCTCTTTTTTCTTGCATGTTGTAAATAGAGATATCGCAGCCATCGCATGGCGCGAATGTCATGTAGAATGGCGGTGTAAGCATGCACTGCGATTCTGGGGAACATGTTTGCAAAATAAAGAAAAATTTGAACGGCAATGTTTACGTTTTTGCAACGCATGAATGGTAATTCAAGCGTAGAATGATATCAAATAAGAATGTTGTCTCTCTTTCTCAACACTGGTGGAGTGGCCTAGCGGTTAAGACATCGGCCCCGACATTTCAAGGTCTTGAGTTCCAATCTCTGCCCAGGCGTTTATTTTTACTGCTCGATCCCTCTTGACAAGTATGCTCAGCTCCCAGAGAGCAAACTGGATGTTACCACGGCAAAATTCAAGCGTTAACTGAAGCTCTCAAGGCCATACACGCCGTATAGATGGGGTTTCGGGCTGTGTTTGCTGTATCGAATTCGGTACATGATTCTAAGTCCTCTCTTTTCAAACTCTTAGCCCCGGATAGTCATAAATAGACCACAGCTTTAATCACCTTCTGAAAACGTCGTAAACATTTGACGCTCACGAACAATCGATAAGATGAAGCCATTGCAAAGAAACGGTTGTCCTCTATTGTGTGAGGTCCAAGCGCAAGAAAGCTACAGTCATTACAACAACAGTTTGCCTGCTGACCAGCAATACAGAACAATACATGAATGTTAATTAATGTGTCATCCACCTGCTCCAAGCCAATTAACTACATTATCTTTTTCACAACTATCGTGCATGTATTTGAATCCTTTGTACTTAACTTGCACAGACAGACAGACAGACAGACAGACAGTCAGACAGACAGTCAGACAGACAGTCAGAGAGACACAGACACAGACACACACACACACAACACACTCAAACAAACACACACACACTCACACAAACACACACACATACACACACGCACGCACACACACATACATACACACACACACACACACACACACACATACATACACACACACACACACACACACACACACACACATACATACACACACATACAAACACACACATACAAACACACACACACACACAAACACAAACACAAACACACACACAAACACACACACACACACACACACACACACACACACACACACACACACACACACACACACACACACACACACTTTGAGGAGATACGGACCTAATGCAGGGAAAAAACCCAAAAACGAAATATGTTGGTGCAAATGTTGGTGCAATTAGTTACGTTTTTCAAAAGTAATCAACTGCAAACATTCATAAATCAGTTGGCACACGGACGGGCGCTGTGGCCTAGTGGATAAGACATCGGCCTCCTAATCGGAAGGTCGTGAGTTCATATCCCGGCCACGGCCGCCCGGTGGGTAAAGGGTGGAGATTGTTCCGATCTCCCAGGTCAACTGATGTGCAGACCTGATTGTGGCTTATCCGCCTTCGTGTGCACATATAGAAACACGAAAATACCCAGTATACTTCCCCCGTAAGAGGCGTATGGCTGCCTGAATGGCGGGATAAAAACGGGCATACACGTAGAAAAATCCACTCGTGCAAAAACAAGAGTGAACGTGGGAGTTTCAGCCTATGAACAAAGAAGAAGTTGGCATACGAACCTCCTCGGCGACCCTCCCAGTGCCACAGGCCACGTCCATGATCAGCTTGCTCTCTCGCTCTACTGGGAAAAACTGGGCCACGGCTTCAGCTGCCAGTAGGGCTCCCCTGTACCGACCATTGCTTATATCCTGAAATGGTGGACATTTGCTGGCAATGTAAACTCATGAGAAAAAAGTCGCGTGAATCGATATAAAAACATTTAGTCAATGTGTCGGTATCAAACACAAAGAACAACACCAATAAACAGTCATCGCCGAGACTATATTTAGATAGTCTCGACTAACCACTCCCGAAGACCGAGACGGGTCATGCTCGTCACCTCTATGCGTGCGAACGAAACACTTATACTTAACCTATTTTCAGTAATTCTGAGCACAGTTTAAGAGAAAACATGACATATATATATATATATATATATATATATATATATATATATATATATATAAAACATCAGAAATTGTGAAAGAAACAATTGAAAGTCAGCAGAGACTTTCTTCCGAGATTTGTTAAAATCTCTTAGCAGAGAAAGAGAGAGAAATAAGTATCCCTTCACAGACAGCCTATTGGGAGCATCAGACCCTCCTCAAGGGGGACCGAGATTTACAGAGCAAAGTCCCTTTGTGGGGGACGTATCGCAAGGTAATCTAGTCCTGAGGAGGACCATTGTATTTGTACCTAGACCAGACACGTGTTTCGACACTATTGTGTCTCATCAGTGGTCAGGTGGTACTGATGGCGAGAGTTGTCAACCCATGGTATCCAACTAAGAAGCAAACCATTCTCTGAATGGTAGCTTCTGTTGGCATGGGAGACTACCCTCATCTGACAACCCCAAGAGGATATCTGTGAAGGGAAACACTTTGATTTAAGGCCAAAGTGTAGAATTGATATTTATTAAGAAAGAATTTAGAAATTTAGACAAGTTTTAACCAAGAAATTAGGTTAAAACAAGGGAAATTTGAAAAAGCCTAAAGGGAGGTAACTCTGTACCAGCCTGCAGATCCAGAAATGGATACGCGAACAAGTTAGATCTAATTTTGAAAAGGTTAAACAGGAAAAGCGGTCAACTTTTCACTGCTGTTCAACACAGGACTTGGTAAAGAAGAAGTTTTCTGCTTTATTCAATTGGATCGCTTTAAAGGCGATGCAACTTTCACGGTGACCACATTATAAAACATCAGAAATTGTGAAAGAAACAATTGAAAGTCAGCAGAGACTTTCTTCCGAGATTTGTTAAAATCTCTTAGCAGAGAAAGAGAGAGAAATAAGTATCCCTTCACAGACAGCCTATTGGGAGCATCAGACCCTCCTCAAGGGGGACCGAGATTTACAGAGCAAAATCCCTTTGTGGGGGACGTATCGCAAGGTAATCTAGTCCTGAGGAGGACCATTGTATTTGTACCTAGACCAGACACGTGTTTCGACACTATTGTGTCTCATCAGTGGTCAGGTGGTACTGATGGCGAGAGTTGTCAACCCATGGTATCCAACTAAGAAGCAAACCATTCTCTGAATGGTAGCTTCTGTTGGCATGGGAGACTACCCTCATCTGACAACCCCAAGAGGATATCTGTGAAGGGAAACACTTTGATTTGACTAAACAATTTGATTTATATATATATATATATATACAGAGTGGTTTGCTTCTTAGTTGGATACCATGGGTTGACAGCTCTCGCCATATGTACCACCTGACCACCGATGAGACACAATAGTGTCGAAACACGTGTCTGGTCTAGGTACTAAAACAATGGTCCTCCTCAGGACTATATTTCATTGTGATACGTCCCCCACAAAGGGACTTTGCTTTGTAAATCTCGGTCCCCCCCTGAGGAGGGTCTGATGCTCCCAATAGGTTGTCGGTGAAGGGATACTTTCTTCTCTCTCTTTCGCACTGCTAAGAGATTTTAACAAATCTCAAAAGAAAGTCTCTGCTGACTTTCAATTGTTTCTTTCACAACTTCTGATGTTTTATAATTTGGTCACCGTGAAAGTTGCATCGCCTTTAAAGCGATCCAATTGGAAACGTCTTGCAGAAGACTTCTTCTTTACCAAAGGCATGTGTTGAACGGCAGTGAAAAATTGACCGCTTTTCCTGTTTCACCTTTTAAGAAATAGATCTCACTTGTTCGCGTATCCATTTCTGGATCTGCAGGCTGGTATAGTGTTACCTCCCTTTAGGCTTTTTTTTTTAATTTCTCTTGTTTTAACCTAATTTCTTGGTTAAAACTTGAATACATTTCTAGATTCTTTCTTAATAAATATTAATCCACACTTTGGCCTTAAATCAAAGTGTTTCCCTTCACAGATATCGCCTTGGGGTTGTCAGATGAGGGTAGTCTCCCATGCCAACAGAAGCTACCATTCAGAGAGTGGTTTGCTTCTTAGTTGGAAACCATGGGTTGACAGCTCTCGCCATCTGTACCACCTGACCAATGATGAGACACAATAACGTCGAAACACGTGTCTGGTCTAGGTACTAAAACAATGGTCCTCCTCAGGACTAGATTTCATTGTGATACGTCCCCCACATACATAATTATATACATACACACACACCCTTGTCTATGTTCAAACTCGTAGTCAATGTAAAAACAAGTCGCGTAAAGCGATATAAAGACATTTAGTCAAGATCAACACCATAAA
>NC_090260.1:52634819-52660700 GCF_037325665.1 Littorina saxatilis
TTCAACAGACTCGCAGGGATTCAAACAGACAATACGAGGTTTTCCCGCTAATGTCGCTAATGTCTCAACACCCAACGGCAATACGAGGTTTTTAAAATCAGGGGGAAAAGACCTTTGCAAAATAGATAGAGTTACAAGCTTTTCACAGATGATAGGAAAAACATCAAGGGACGGAACCATGCAAAAATCCGAAAATCGGGAAAATGTAAGTTACGAGGTCTTCGAAGACCACTGTCGATTTGTACCATAAACATTTACTACAGAGAACGGGTTTATGGCACTTAAAATTGCCTTTGATAAAAGGGGCTGTCTCTGATATTACTATGAAATACTGGCATTCATACAACATACATAATAATTATTATCTTCATGTTAATAGTTTTTTGGGAAAAAAAGAACTTTTTTCGTACACAGAATAACATGATAAACTTTGTTAATAATGTGCATGATTCTGTTTTAAAAATTCGACATTTGAATGGGGGGGAGGGGGGGGGGTCCCACTTTTTTTTAAACGTGTCCGACTGGTGTGTGCACTCTACCATATTAAAACCATCACAACAAATCCATTTTATTTGCAATTTGAAAAAATAAAATTTATTCTGGCTTCTAAAATCCCAGAAAATAGTTCCATATTATTTTTTTTTTTCATCTCAAAAAGTTAAAATTGGTTGGTCCATGCTACTTAACATGACATAATTATATATATATATATATATAGATTCAGAATTTGATGAAGAATACGATGCTATCAATTTTAAATCTGTTTGCAAAAAATCGATTTTAATGACAAATAAGCAAACTAATTAATCAATGTTTAAGCTTCCGAGCTGCAATGCAATCCCATAGTCCGGACTTCGTCAAAGATTGCTTGACCAAAATGTTAACACATTTGGTTGAAAAACGAGAGCGTGACAGTGCCGCCTCAACTGTCACAAAAAGCCGGATATGACGTCATCAAAGACATTTATAGAACAAAAGAAAAACACATCTAGGAATATCATACTCAGGAACTTTCATGTCAAGTTTTATGAAGATCGGTTTAGTAGTTTTCTCTGAATCGCCCTACACACACACTAGCACAGACAGACAGACAGACAAACAGACAGACAGACAGACAGACAGACAGACAGACAGACATACACCGATTCCCCGTCTATGTTAAAACATTTAGTCAAAACTTGACTTGAATAAAAGGGAAACAATTACCAAAAACAAACAAGTCTATAAAATGACAAAATTATGAGAGGATGAGTAGCTTATTCCTTTCATATACTTGTAATGCTTTCGTTCACTCAATTTTACTGCCTGTATTTCCAAAACATTATTTAGCATTGCTAAACTCAGCTGTTCCATGCAAGACGAGTTGATCCTTTGTTTGCAATGACGTCACGTGTCAAACTGATGTCACGTGTTATGCACGCTTTATTCCCTTTGTTATAGAATACCAACGAAGCAGAACATAGAACAAGTCACGTAAGGCGAAATTACTACATTAAGTCAAGCTGTGAAACTCACAGAATGAAACTGAACGCACTGCATTTTTTCACAATGACCGTAGTCCGCCGCTCGTGCAAAAGGCAGTGAAATTGACGAGCCTGTTTAGCGCGGTAGTGGTTGCGCTGTGCTGCATAGCTGGCTTTTCTGTACCTCTCTTCGTTTTAACTTTCTGAGCGTGTTTTGTATCCAAACATATCATATCTATATGTTTTTGGAATCAGGAACCGACAAGGAATCATAATTTTTATATTTTTAATTTTCAGAGCTTGTTTTTAATCCGAATATAACATATTTATATGTTTTTGGAATAAGAAATGATGAAGAATAAGATGAACGTAACTTTGGGTCGTTTTATAAAAAAATAATTTATTATTAACATTTTCAGATTTTTAATTACCAAAGTCATTTAATTAATTTTTAAGCCTCCAAGCTGAATTGCAATACCAAAGTCCGGCCTTTGTCGAAGATTGCTTGGCCAAAATTTCATTCAATTTTATTGAAAAATGAGGGTGTGACAGTGACGCCTCAACTTTTACAAAAAGCCGGATATGACGTCATCAAAGACATTTATCCAAAAAAAGAAAACAAAACATCTGGGGATATCATACCCAGGAACTCTCATGTAAAATTTCATTAAGATCGGTCCAGTAGTTTACTCTGAATCGCTCTACACACAGACAGACAGACAGACAGACAGACAGACAGACAGACAGACAGACAGACAGACAGACAGACAGACAGACAGACAGACACCAAGGGCGGATCTGGGGGGGGTTACACGGGTTACGTAACCCCCCCCCACCCCCACCCCCAAAAAGAGATAATTTATTGGCTCAGGATGCACCAGATAGCTCTATTTTGCTTCTTTGGATAAAAAAAATTTCCGGGGAAGCATGCCCCCGGACCCCCCTAGAGGCTTAGGCGCCTTCGGCGCCGTCAAATTGTATCTTCGCAGTCATTTTGTAAACCCCCCCTCCAAAGTGAATTGATCCGCCCTTGCACACACACTCACGCACACACACAAACACACACATACACACACACACACACACACACACACACACACACACACACACACACACACACACACACACACACACACACACACACACATACACCACGACCCTCGTCTTGATTCCCCCTCTATGTTAAAACATTTAGTCAAAACGTGACTAAATGTAATTAACAAGTCGCGTAAGGCGAAAATACAATATTTAGTCAAGTAGCTGTCGAACTCACAGAATGAAACTGAACGCAATGCAACGCAGCAAGACCGTATACTCGTAGCATCGTCAGTCCACCGCTCACGGCATAGGCAGTGAAATTGACAAGAAGAGCGGGGTAGTGGTTACGCTATGCTGCATAGCACGCTTTTCTGTACCTCTCTTCGTTTTAACTTTCTGAGCGTGTTTTTAATCCAAACATATCATATATATATATATTTTTGGAATCAGGAACCGACAAGGAATAAGATGAAAGTGTTTTTAAATTGATTTCGAAAAAAAAATTTTGATAATAATTTTTATATATTTAATTTTCAGAGCTTGTTTTTAATCCGAATATAACATATTTATAAGTTTTTGGAATCAGCAAATGATGGAAAATAAGATAAACGTAAATTTGGATCGTTTTATACATTTTTATTTTTTTTTACAATTTTCAGATTTTTAATAACCAAAGTCATTAATTAATTTGTAAGCCACCAACCTGAAATGCAATACCGAACCCCGGGCTTCGTCGAAGAGTACTTGACCAAAATTTCAACCAATTTGGTTGAAAAATGAGGGCGTGACAGTGCCGCCTCAACTTTCACGAAAAGCCGGATATGACGTCATCAAAGACATTTATCAAAAAAATGAAAAAAACGTATGGGGATATCATACCCAGAAACTCTCATGTCAAATTTCATAAAGATCGGTCCAGTAGTATGGTCTGAATTGCTCTACACGCACGCACGCACGCACACACACACACACACACACACACACACACACACACACGCACAGACACATACACTACGACCCTCGTTTCGATTCCCCCTCGATGTTAAAATATTTAGTCAAAACTTGACTAAATATAACAAGAGGCGAAGCCTTCAAGGCTCACGTAAGAAATCGACAAACAGTAACACAAACTCAATCACTTCGTCACACATACACACACACACACAATGACAATGACAATGACAATGACAAATCTTTATTTTTCGAGGGTGACAAGAATAAGCATAGGTATGCTTTTTTGCATCTGGCCCTCGCCCTAAAGAGGGACTAAACTATTTCACACACACACAGTAAGCGGCATAGGTGACACTGTGCAAGAAAGCGAGACACTAGATCTAGATCTGAATGGCCGATTTCGAAGAAAAAACTAGTCTCGGCCCGCTCGGCAAAATAACAATGACCGAGACTTTCAGTAATTCCTTCGCGTGACGTCTAACCCTCTTACGTCATAATGTGACGTCTTCAAATGTTGTGACGTCTTCAAATGTTAAAGTTTCTACCACAGACATACATACATACATACGCACGCACGCACGCACGCACGCACGCACAGACAGACAAAAGTTAGCATCGCAGAGGCTACACTTACGTGAGCCAAAAACAGCTTTACGGCTTAAGGCGATAAGGACAGTTAACATTTTTTTGCTGACTCTCATAGAATAGCTCCGAAGCTCATCAAGATCACAGCATGTTGTCTGTTTACTCGTCGTGTTGAGTAAGATCTCTTCAAGCGTGTGTATGGGAAAAGGGCAAGTGTAGGGAATGAAAAGAGATACGCGACGTCGTAAAGAAATAAACACATGACCAGCTCCGCATTTTTACATAATGGAAAACAAAAAGCTAGGAGAAATGGTGTAATAAGTAACTACCAAGCGCGGATTTTCTGGAAATAACACAAAACATACATTACTGCATAATTATACACCCCTACTGGTACAAGTCATGGCTTACGTTTAAATAACGATATTCTTTCCCGTTTATACGACTATGCCGGTCAACTATCGAAGATCTGTCATTGCTGCTACTTGAGAGTAGAACATGTTTCCACTTGGGTACATAGCAAACATCAACAGTCTAGCTGCTTTTTGTGGAGAGAATGAAGTTTTTGCTGAATTAATTTCACAGATTGGCACAGGTGTCTGTAATTAATCAAATCAATTTAGTAATACATTCCCAATGTGCACGGGGGAGTGGTGAGAGAGAGAGAGAGAGAGAGAGAGAGAGAGAGAGAGAGAGAGAGAGAGAGAGAGAGAGAGAGAGAAATCAAATCAAATCAAGTGGAGTGGTTCTAGATGCGTGGTACGTGTCCAAGTGAATGCATGCTATCTATTCGCCAAGGTAAATGTCTGCATGTAACACTCCCAAAAAGTAATGGAGATGTAAAACGCTGAGACACTGGATTAAATTCCCTCCAAATGTCCACCAAACAGTGTTCCTCAATAATGTCTTCCAATTTTCCTCTTGCTTTATCATTATGAATGCTTTTAAAATTATAATAATCCCTGACTGGATCAAGAACGAAATTCCAGTTCCCCGCCATTATCACATTTAAAATATGTAAGCGGCCTATCTCTTCATTCAAACTTGCATAAAAAGCAGGGTCGTCCTTATTTGGTCCATACACATTAATTAACAAAACATCCATATTCATCATGGAAATATGCACCATTAAATAATTCCCATTAAAATCCTTATACACACCTTTAACTTTAAATTCAAAATTATTATTAAACAATATTGCAACACCCCTAGAATTTGTATTTTTAGAAGAAAAAAATGAAGTGTAACCCCACTCTGCCATTATATATTTCTCCAGATTTGGGTCAAAATGGGTGTCCTGTAAAAAATAAATTGAAAACTTTTTTTTGTTTCAAATATTGAAAATCGTCCCTTTTTTTCTTTAGGTCCCCTAAGCCTCGACAATTCATTGAGGCAACTGTAACCTTATTCATAATATGTACCTTTCATAAAAAAAAGTATTAGGCCACATTATCAACGAGTGATTATCATACACGAATACTACATCAATGGATAACAACAAGCTTTCATAATAACCGTATTCAATCTCATGGCAATCCCCTCTCACTCTCTCGAACAGGAAACATACGGAGACACCCTCTTAATTTCGCAACACACTGCATGGGCCCACACACTCATAACATCACAGACACATTTGTGTTAATATTGAACTTCAGTTGTGTTTTGTAAATGTCTATGTATCAGTGTATCATGTCTTGCCACACACATGCCAAATGTCCTTGTATTGATGAGGACAATAAAATTTCTTGTATCTTGTATCTTGTACATTTCATTTGCTCTTCTTTCGCACGCTTAGCATTTACTGGCCTCAATCTCAACGTCCTCACTTTTCATTCTCATGACGCGTGTTTAAGGCGGCACACGCACTCCATGTACAATGTGGCACGACCAGGCGACCGGCAAAAATGGCAAGCTCAATACTGTAAAGATTTAAAAAAAAACAAAGCACAAAAAAGCATACATTATTAAAAATTTAACAGTTGGCCGATTTTGTCGTGTCAGAGTTACAAGGAAAAAAGTTCACGACCCGAGCTCCCTGCTGCAAGTCCTGTTGATCTTAGTCATCTTATTTTGCAAGGCGAATTAAGCACACTCTGTGTCTACACATGCAGACACGTACATGACATGTGTGCAAAAAAAATGTCACATCAGCAAAATGTTTCAGGGCGGGGATATAGCTCAGTTGGTAGCGCGCTGGATTTGTATTCAGTTGGCCGCTGTCAGCGTGAGTTCAAACCCACGATCGGCGGAAATTTATTTCTCAGAGTCAACTTTGTGTGCAGACTCTCTTCGGTGTCCGAACACCCCCCGTGTACACTACATTGGGGTGTGCACGTTAAAGATCCCACGATTGACAAAAGGGTCTTTCCTGGCAAAATTACTTAGGCACAGTTAATAATTGTCTACCTATACCCGTGTGACTGGGAATAATAGGCCGTGAAAGGTAAATATGCGCCGAAATGGCTGCAATCTACTGGCCGTATAAAATTTCCTCTCCCACGGCATCATTGCAGAGCGCCTAGAACTGTACCCACGGAATATGCGCGATATAAGCCTCATATTGATTGATTGATTGATTGAAACCGTTCATTCGAATATAGTTCTACTCGAGCAAAGTTTCTTCAAGTGTAAGTAACCGTGAATAACGTTGCTTTGATTTGTAGGCTTATGCAAGTGACTCAGCAAAGCGCCTCCATGTTCGTGTTGTTATGTAGGCTTATGCAAGTTACTCAGCAAAGCGCCACCATGTATGTGTTGTTATGTAGGCTTATGCAAGTGACTCAGCAAAGCGCCTCCATGTTCGTGTTGTTATGTAGGCTTATGCAAGTTACTCAGCAAAGCGAAACCATGTATGTGTTGTTATGTAGGCTTATGCAAGTGACTCAGCAAAGCGCCACTATGTTTGTGTTGTTATGTAGGCTTATGCAGGTGACTCAGCAAAGTGCCTCCATGTTTGTGTTGTTATGTAGGCTTATGCAAGTGACTCAGCAAAGCGCCTCCATGTTTGTGTTGTTATGTAGGCTTATGCAAGTGACTCAGCAAAGCGCTTCCATGATTGTGTTGTTAGGTAGGCTTATGCAAGTGACTCAGCAAAGCGCCTCTATGTTCGTGTTGTTAGGTAGGCTTATGCAAGTGACTCAGCAAAGCGCCTCCATGTTTGTGTTGTTATGTAGGCTTATGCAAGTTACTCAGCAAAGCGCCTCCATGTTCGTGTTGTTATGTAGGCTTATGCAAGTGACTCAGCAAAGCGCCTCTATGTTCGTGTTGTTAGGTAGGCTTATGCAAGTGACTCAGCAAAGCGCCTCTATGTTCGTGTTGTTAGGTAGGCTTATGCAAGTGACTCAGCAAAGCGCCTCTATGTTCGTGTTGTTATGTAGGCTTATGCAAGTTACTCAGCAAAGCGCCTCCATGTATGTGTTGTTATGTAGGCTTATGCAAGTTACTCAGCAAAGCGCCACCATGTATGTGTTGTTATGTAGGCTTATGCAAGTGACTCAGCAAAGCGCTTCCATGATTGTGTTGTTAGGTAGGCTTATGCAAGTGACTCAGCAAAGCGCCTCTATGTTCGTGTTGTTATGTAGGCTTATGCAAGTGACTCAGGAAAGCGCCTCCATATTCGTGTTGTTATGTAGGCTTATGCAAGTGACTCAGCAAAGCGCTTCCATGTTTGAGTTGTTATGTAGGCTTATGCAAGTGACTCAGCAAAGAGCCACCATGTTTGTGTTGTTATGTAGGCTTATGCAAGTGACTCAGCAAAGCGCCTCCATGTTCGTGTTGTTATGTAGGCTTATGAAAGTGACTCAGCAAAGCGCTTCCATGTTTGTGTTGTTATGTAGGCTTATGCAAGTGACTCAGCAAAGCGCCTCTATGTTCGTGTTGTTATGTAGGCTTATGCAAGTGACTCAGCAAAGCGCCTCTATGTTCGTGTTGTTATGTAGGCTTATGCAAGTGACTCAGCAAAGCGCCTCCATGTTCGTGTTGTTAGGTAGGCTTATGCAAGTGACTCAGCAAAGCGCCAACATGTATGTGTTGTTATGTAGGCTTATGCAAGTGACTCAGCAAAGCGCCACCATGTATGTGTTGTTATGTAGGCTTATGCAAGTGACTCCGCAAAGCGCCTCCATGTTTGTGTTGTTAGGTAGGCTTATGCAAGTGACTCAGCAAAGCGCTTCCATGATTGTGTTGTTAGGTAGGCTTATGCAAGTGACTCAGCAAAGCGCCTCTATGTTCGTGTTGTTATGTAGGCTTATGCAAGTGACTCAGCAAAGCGCCTCCATATTCGTGTTGTTATGTAGGCTTATGCAAGTGACTCAGCAAAGCGCTTCCATGTTTGTGTTGTTATGTAGGCTTATGCAAGTGACTCAGCAAAGCGCCTCTATGTTCGCGTTGTTAGGTAGGCTTATGCAAGTGACTCAGCAAAGCGCCTCTATGTTCGTGTTGTTATGTAGGCTTATGCAGGTGACTCAGCAAAGCGCCTCCATGTTTGTGTTGTTATGTAGGCTTATGCAAGTGACTCAGCAAAGGCCTCCATGTTTGTGTTGTTATGTAGGCTTATGCAAGTGACTCAGCAAAGCGCCTCTATGTTCGTGTTGTTATGTAGGCTTATGCAGGTGACTCAGCAAAGCGCCTCCATGTTTGTGTTGTTATGTAGTCTTATGCAGGTGACTCAGCAAAGGGCCTCCATGTTTGTGTTGTTATGTAGGCTTATGCAAGTGACTCAGCAAAGCGCCTCCATGTTTGTGTTGTTATGTAGTCTTATGCAGGTGACTCAGCAAAGGGCCTCCATGTTTGTGTTATGTAGGCTTATGCAAGTGACTCAGCAAAGCATCTCCATGTTTGTGTTGTTATGTAGGCTTATGCAGGTGACTCAGCAAAGCGCCTCTATGTTTGTGTTGTTATGTAGGCTTATGCAAGTGACTCAGCAAAGGGCCTCCATGTTTGTGTTGTTATGTAGGCTTATGCAGGTGACTCAGCAAAGCGCCTCCATGTTTGTGTTGTTATGTAGGCTTATGCAAGTGACTCAGCAAAGCGCCTCTATGTTCGTGTTGTTAGGTAGGCTTATGCAAGTGACTCAGCAAAGCGCCTCTATGTTCGTGTTGTTAGGTAGGCTTATGCAGGTGACTCAGCAAAGCGCCTCCATGTTTGTGTTGTTATGTAGGCTTATGCAAGTGACTCAGCAAAGCGCCTCTATGTTCGTGTTGTTATGTAGGCTTATGCAAGTTACTCAGCAAAGCGCCTCCATGTATGTGTTGTTATGTAGGCTTATGCAAGTTACTCAGCAAAGCGCCACCATGTATGTGTTGTTATGTAGGCTTATGCAAGTGACTCAGCAAAGCGCTTCCATGAATGTGTTGTTAGGTAGGATTATGCAAGTGACTCAGCAAAGCGCCTCTATGTTCGTGTTGTTATGTAGGCTTATGCAAGTGACTCAGCAAAGCGCCTCCATATTCGTGTTGTTATGAAGGCTTATGCAAGTGACTCAGCAAAGCGCTTCCATGTTTGTGTTGTTATGTAGGCTTATGCAAGTGACTCAGCAAAGAGCCACCATGTTTGTGTTGTTATGTAGGCTTATGCAAGTGACTCAGCAAAGCGCTTCCATGTTCGTGTTGTTATGTAGGCTTATGAAAGTGACTCAGCAAAGCGCTTCCATGTTTGTGTTGTTATGTAGGCTTATGCAAGTGACTCAGCAAAGCGCCTCTATGTTCGTGTTGTTATGTAGGCTTATGAAAGTGACTCAGCAAAGCGCCTCTATGTTCGTGTTGTTATGTAGGCTTATGCAAGTGACTCAGCAAAGCGCCTCCATGTTCGTGTTGTTAGGTAGGCTTATGCAAGTGACTCAGCAAAGCGACAACATGTATGTGTTGTTATGTAGGCTTATGCAAGTGACTCAGCAAAGCGCCACCATGTATGTGTTGTTATGTAGGCTTATGCAAGTGACTCAGCAAAGCGCCTCCATGTTCGTGTTGTTAGGTAAGCTTATGCAAGTGACTCAGCAAAGCGCCACCATGTATGTGTTGTTATGTAGGCTTATGCAAGTGACTCAGCAAAGCGCCTCCATGTTTGTGTTGTTATGTAGGCTTATGCAAGTGACTCCGCAAAGCGCCTCCATGTTTGTGTTGTTAGGTAGGCTTATGCAAGTGACTCAGCAAAGCGCTTCCATGATTGTGTTGTTAGGTAGGCTTATGCAAGGGACTCAGCAAAGCGCCTCCATGTTTGTGTTGTTATGTAGGCTTATGCAAGTGACTCCGCAAAGCGCCTCCATGTTTGTGTTGTTAGGTAGGCTTATGCAAGTGACTCAGCAAAGCGCTTCC
This sequence comes from Littorina saxatilis, assembly GCF_037325665.1. Lineage (NCBI taxonomy): Eukaryota > Metazoa > Mollusca > Gastropoda > Littorinimorpha > Littorinidae > Littorina > Littorina saxatilis. Next base: position 52,645,171 of record NC_090260.1, read on the forward strand.
ATGATTGTGTTGTTATGTAGGCTTATGCAAGTGACTCAGCAAAGCGCCTCCATGTTTGTGTTGTTATGTAGGCTTATGCAAGTGACTCCGCAAAGCGCCTCCATGTTTGTGTTGTTAGGTAGGCTTATGCAAGTGACTCAGCAAAGCGCCTCCATGTTTGTGTTGTTATGTAGGCTTATGCAAGTGACTCAGCAAAGCGCCTCCATGTTTGTGTTGTTAGGTAGGCTTATGCAAGTGACTCAGCAAAGCGCCTCCATGTTTGTGTTGTTATGTAGGCTTATGCAAGTGACTCCGCAAAGCGCCTCCATGTTTGTGTTGTTAGGTAGGCTTATGCAAGTGACTCAGCAAAGCGCTTCCATGATTGTGTTGTTAGGTAGGCTTATGCAAGGGACTCAGCAAAGCGCCTCTATGTTCGTGTTGTTATGTAGGCTTATGCAAGTGACTCAGCAAAGCGCCTCCATATTCGTGTTGTTATGTAGGCTTATGCAAGTGACTCAGCAAAGCACTTCCATGTTTGCGTTGTTATGTAGGCTTATGCAAGTGACTCAGCAAAGCGCCTCTATGTTCGCGTTGTTAGGTAGGCTTATGCAAGTGACTCAGCAAAGCGCCTCTATGTTCGTGTTGTTATGTAGGCTTATGCAGGTGACTCAGCAAAGCGCCTCCATGTTTGTGTTGTTATGTAGGCTTATGCAAGTGACTCAGCAAAGGGCCTTCATGTTTGTGTTGTTATGTAGGCTTATGCAAGTGACTCAGCAAAGGGCCTCCATGTTTGTGTTATGTAGGCTTATGCAAGTGACTCAGCAATGAGCCTCCATGATTGTGTTGTTATGTAGGCTTATGCAGGAGACTCAGCAAAGCGCCTCCATGTTTGTGTTGTTATGTAGGCTTATGCAAGTGACTCAGCAAAGGGCCTCCATGTTTGTGTTGTTATGTTAAAGTTACCGTCCCGTATCGTGATATCGATTAAGTAAACTGCCATAAGTCTTTTGAGTGGGGTAAGAACGCTATTCTGCCAAGACACATACAACATATCAGCAGACTGATTGCTTCAAGTGCAGAGTGATTTGTTGTGAGGAATTATAAACAAAATGTAGGTTACGATATTGATTAATGAGATACTCGTGACTAAGGAAAAAACCGGTCTTAAATCGCTTTGAAATGGGGCTTGTAATTATGTCATCACCTACGATGATTACCTTAAAGTCACGGCTTTAACGTTAAATCTTTCCAAGGTGAAACGCCTCTTTGGGGAAATCTTTGCATATGCCGATATGGTATGGAAGCGCCACGTGCAGCATTTGATCGTATCTTTTGAGAGTGTGCCTTAACATTTCAGCAAAATCTGTTGGCGTAAGCCTCATTCTGATTTGTGTAGGCTTACGAAAATGACTCAGTGCAGCTGTATTTTTATTTTTATACATTCATTACATTTAGTCAAGTTTTGACTAAATGTTTTAACGTAGAGGGGGGAATCGAGACGAGGGTCGTGGTGTATGTGCGTGTGTGTGTGTGTGTGTGTGTGTGTGTGTGTGTGTGTGTGTGTGTGTGTGTGTGTGTGTGTGTGTGTGTGTGTGTGTAGAGCGATTCAGACTAAACTACTGGACCAGGGGCTTGCAACGTAGTACAATATATGACCTTACTGGGAGAATGCACATTTCCAGTACAAAGGACTTAAGATTTCTTACATACTGCTTGACTAAAATCTTTTCAAAAATTGACTATGTTCTATACAAGAAACACTTAACAAGGGTAAAAGGAGAAACATAATCTGTTAGTCGCCTCCTACAACATGCTGGGGAGCATTGGGTAAATTCTTCCCCCTAACCCGCAGGGGGTAGTACCCGTAAATAACGTTGCTTTGATTTGTAGGTTTATGCAAGTGACTCAGCAAAGCGCCTCCATGTTTGTGTTGTTATGTAGGCTTATGCAGGTGACTCAGCAAAGCGCCTCCATGTTTGTGTTGTTATGTAGGCTTATGCAAGTGACTCAGCAAAGCGCCTCCATGTTTGTGTTGTTATGTAGGCTTATGCAGGTGACTCAGCAAAGCGCCTCCATGTTTGTGTTGTTATGTAGGCTTATGCAAGTGACTCAGCAAAGCGCCTCCATGTTTGTGTTGTTATGTAGGCTTATGCAAGTGACTCAGCAAAGCGCCTCCATGTTTGTGTTGTTATGTAGGCTTATGCAGGTGACTCAGCAAAGCGCCTCCATGTTTGTGTTGTTATGTAGGCTTATGCAAGTGACTCAGCAAAGCGCCTCCATGTTTGTGTTGTTATGTAGGCTTATGCAGGTGACTCAGCAAAGCGCCTCCATGTTTGTGTTGTTATGTAGGCTTATGCAGGTGACTCAGCAAAGCGCCTCCATGTTTGTGTTGTTATGTAGGCTTATGCAAGTGACTCAGGAAAGGGCCTCCATGTTTGTGTTGTTATGTAGGCTTATGCAGGTGACTCAGCAAAGCGCCTCCATGTTTGTGTTGTTATGTAGGCTTATGCAGGTGACTCAGCAAAGCGCCTCCATGTTTGTGTTGTTATGTAGGCTTATGCAGGTGACTCAGCAAAGCGCCTCCATGTTTGTGTTGTTAGGTAGGCTTATGCAGGTGACTCAGCAAAGCGCCTCCATGATTGTGTTGTTATGTAGGCTTATGCAAGTGACTCAGCAACGCGCCTCCATGCTCGTGTTGTTATGTAGGCTTATGCAAGTGACTCAGCAACGCGCCTCCATGCTCGTGTTGTTATGTAGGCTTATGCAGGTGACTCAGCAAAGCGCCTCCATGTTTGTGTTGTTATGTAGGCTTATGCAGGTGACTCAGCAAAGTGCCTCCATGTTTGTGTTGTTATGTAGGCTTATGCAAGTGACTCAGCAAAGCGCCTCCATGTTCGTGTTGTTATGTAAGCTTATGAAAGTGACTCAGCAAAGCGCTTCCATGTTTGTGTTGTTATGTAGGCTTATGCCAGTGACTCAGCAAAGCGCCTCTATGTTCGTGTTGTTATGTAGGCTTATGAAAGTGACTCAGCAAAGCGCCTCTATGTTCGTGTTGTTATGTAGGCTTATGCAAGTGACTCAGCAAAGCGCCTCCATGTTCGTGTTGTTAGGTAGGCTTATGCAAGTGACTCAGCAAAGCGCCACCATGTATGTGTTGTTATGTAGGCTTATGCAAGTGACTCAGCAAAGCGCTTCCATGATTGTGTTGTTAGGTAGGCTTATGCAAGTGACTCAGCAAAGCGCCTCTATGTTCGTGTTGTTATGTAGGCTTATGCAAGTGACTCAGCAAAGCGCCTCCATATTCGTGTTGTTATGTAGGCTTATGCAAGTGACTCAGCAAAGCGCTTCCATGTTTGTGTTGTTATGTAGGCTTATGCAAGTGACTCAGCAAAGAGCCACCATGTTTGTGTTGTTATGTAGGCTTATGCAAGTGACTCAGCAAAGCGCCTCCATGTTCGTGTTGTTATGTAAGCTTATGAAAGTGACTCAGCAAAGCGCTTCCATGTTTGTGTTGTTATGTAGGCTTATGCCAGTGACTCAGCAAAGCGCCTCTATGTTCGTGTTGTTATGTAGGCTTATGAAAGTGACTCAGCAAAGCGCCTCTATGTTCGTGTTGTTATGTAGGCTTATGCAAGTGACTCAGCAAAGCGCCTCCATGTTCGTGTTGTTAGGTAGGCTTATGCAAGTGACTCAGCAAAGCGCCACCATGTATGTGTTGTTATGTAGGCTTATGCAAGTGACTCAGCAAAGCGCCACCATGTATGTGTTGTTATGTAGGCTTATGCAAGTGACTCAGCAAAGCGCCTCCATGTTCGTGTTGTTAGGTAGGCTTATGCAAGTGACTCAGCAAAGCGCCACCATGTATGTGTTGTTATGTAGGCTTATGCAAGTGACTCAGCAAAGCGCCACCATGTATGTGTTGTTATGTAGGCTTATGCAAGTGACTCAGCAAAGCGCCTCCATGTTCGTGTTGTTAGGTAGGCTTATGCAAGTGACTCAGCAAAGCGCCACCATGTATGTGTTGTTATGTAGGCTTATGCAAGTGACTCAGCAAAGCGCCACCATGTATGTGTTGTTATGTAGGCTTATGCAAGTGACTCAGCAAAGCGCCTCCATGTTCGTGTTGTTAGGTAGGCTTATGCAAGTGACTCAGCAAAGCGCCACCATGTATGTGTTGTTATGTAGGCTTATGCAAGTGACTCAGCAAAGCGCCACTATGTATGTAGAGGTTACATGCCGAGTCTCAGTGATTATCAAAAATAATGGTCGAAGTTAGCGGATCATGAAAAATGCGAGCTTTAGCGAGCTTTTTCATGACCGCGAACTGAGACCATTATTTTTGATAATCACTGAGACGAGGTGTGTAACCTCTTTATTCCTCCTTTCTTCAGTTATTCAAAGAAAAGAGGTTTTTTGCGAAAGTTTGATCGAATCCTATTCACTCAACCAGTCAACCTGCGCAGGCGATCGATTAATGCGCGGTTGTATAGTTCCGTGCAAATCATTCCATTCTGTTAACACTTCTTGTCAGTTTTCCTATTTTGGACTAAAATCAAGTACACAGATATGATGTTATTCTGCTGTGGCGGCAAAGGCAGATATTGTGTGTTCTGTATATGTTTTGGTATCGGTTAGGATAATGTTCTTTCGTCAAATGGGACTAGCAGACGAACTTTTGCACCCGTGTTCCAACGTTAAAAACTGTATGAAGTTAAGTTTTCTGGGGAAAATAGTGTATGAAACCGCTTTATGTTGTTTAAATTGATGAGATGTGTGCATTTGGTTGCGTGTGATCTGTTTATTAAATGAAATATTGTTGAAAACTGACCGTCGGATTGCAGTCTGTTGTCGAAGAAACTGAGTGAAAAGAAGGGGAACTACTCTTGTCGCTAGACAAAGTATGAGTTACTTGCCTTGGGAAATTGCTTGTGATGAACGTCTGATCTAGATTCAGAAAACAACCGAACTCATGGATTTTATATGGAGATTCATGTGTTCAGGCATGTAGTTGTTAATTTAAATGCGGTATGTTTGTATTGTTTGCTCCAGAGATGTATACTTCGTACATTAGAGCGTTCGGAACTTTTCAGTCGCAAAAAGTAGTACCGAAACAGAACAACCTCTCAACCCATTGCACTATCGAGGATTCAGGCTGTTGCTGGGTCGTTATTTGTTTGGTTGCTGGGTCATTATCGAAAAATAACTACCCCTACAAGTTTACAGAGGTAAAGAAGCAGAGGGGGGAATAAGTGTTGTTATGTAGGCTTATGCAAGTGACTCAGCAAAGCGCCTCCATGTTTGTGTTGTCAGGTAGGCTTATGCAAGTGACTCAGCAAAGCGCTTTCATGATTGTGTTGTTAGGTAGGCTTATGCAAGTGACTCAGCAAAGCGCCTCTATGTTCGTGTTGTTATGTAGGCTTATGCAAGTGACTCAGCAAAGCGCCTCCATATTCGTGTTGTTATGTAGGCTTATGCAAGTGACTCAGCAAAGCGCTTCCATGTTTGTGTTGTTATGTAGGCTTATGCAAGTGACTCAGCAAAGCGCCTCTATGTTCGCGTTGTTAGGTAGGCTTTTGCAAGTGACTCAGCAAAGGGCCTTCATGTTTGTGTTGTTATGTTAAAGTTACCGTCCCGTATCGTGATATCGATTAAGTAAACTGCCATAAGTCTTTTGAGTGGGGTAAGAACGCTATTCTGCAAAGACACATACAACATATCAGCAGACTGATTGCTTCAAGTGCAGAGTGATTTGTTGTGAGGAATTATAAACAAAATGTAGGTTACGATATTGATTAATGAGATACTCGTGACTAAGGAAAAAACCGGTCTTAAATCGCTTTGAAATGGGGCTTGTAATTATGTCATCACCTACGATGATTACCTTAAAGTCACGGCTTTAACGTTAAATCTTTCCAAGGTGAAACCCCTCTTTGGGGCAATCTTTGCATATGCCGATATGGTATGGAAGCGCCACGTGCAGCATTTGATCGTATCCTTTGAGAGTGTGCCTTAACATTTCAGCAAAATCTGTTGGCGTAAGCCTCATTCTGATTTGTGTAGGCTTACGAAAATGACTCAGTGCAGCTGTATTTTTATTTTTATACATTCATTACATTTAGTCAAGTTTCGACTAAATGTTTTAACGTAGAGGGGGGAATCGAGACGAGGGTCGTGGTGTATGTGCGTGTGTGTGTGTGTGTGTGTGTGTGTGTGTGTGTGTGTGTGTGTGTGTGTGTGTAGGTGGTTTTACCGACAAATGGGGACGATTGTCACTGGAGAGCAGTCAAATGGGGACGCTTCCGACAAACGGGGACGTCCCCATTTGTCGGCCCGTGCGACCCCATTTGACTGGATTTGAGCAGATTGAGCGACCCCATTTGACTGCTTCCTAGCATCCCTGTGGACAAACGGACTGGATTTTCACACAGATTCATACACATATTTTAGCTCTGCACTTTGTGGTCTGCTCAACTAAACCATGTGATTTTTATCATGTGACTTCAAATGACTTTACAGTAACTGCTTTCATCAGAATTCAGTTTCTATTCAAATGTAGTCAAACTAAAACATTTATTTAAATTAAAAAAAAAAGTTATTGCATTTAATATATTTTATTAGGAGTATTTTGAAAGAGTTCTGATTATTTGATCACGGTTTTTTTGTTGTATTAAAACACAGAAACATATACATTCCTGTAAAAAAAAAAAATGATTACAATTATTTTGTTATGAGATTTATTTTAGGTTAATTCGAAGTGTTGTGTCTCATTATTACATCTTTTTTGTCGTGTTTATTGCAATTTTTATTTATTTTATTCATGTAACCCTAGGGGTTTTTTGAAATAAATATTGACTTGACGTGACTTATTGCGAAGTATGAACCGCGTAGGGGGAGCAAAGGAGGGAGGGAGAGAGAGAGGTACGGAGGAACGGAGGGAGAGAGAAAGGTACGGAGGAAGGGAGGGAGAGAGAGAGGTACGGATGAAGAGAGGGAGAGAGAGAGGTACGGATGAAGGGAGGGAGAGAGAGAGGTACGGAGAAAGAGAGTGAGAGAGAGATAGAGGGAGCAAAGGAGGGAGGGAGAGAGAGAGGTATGGCGGAAGGGAGACAGAGAGAGGGGGCAAAGAAGGGAGGGAGAGAGAGAGGTACGGAGGAAGGGAGAGAGAGAGAGAGAGAGCAAAGGAGGGAGGGAGATAGAGAGGTATGGAGGAAGGGAGAGAGAGGCAGCAAAGGAGGGAGGGAGAGGGAGAGAGGTACGGAGGGAGGGAGAGAGAGAGGGAGCAAAGGAGAGACAGATAGAGAGAGAGGTAAGGAGGGAGGGAGAGAGAGATGGAGCAAAGAAGGGAGGGAGAGAGAGAGTTACGGGGGGAGGAAGAGAGAAAGAGGCAGCAAAGGCGGGAGAGAGAGAGAGAGGTAAGGAGGGAGGGAGAGAGAGAGGGAGCAAAGGAGGGAGGAAGAGAGAGAGGTACGGAGGGAGGGAGAGAGAGAGAGAGGGAGCAAAGGAGGGAGGGAGAGAGATAGGTAAGGAGGGAGGGAGAGAGAGAGGGAGCAAAAGAGGGAGGGAGAGAGAGAGGTACGGAGGAAGGGAGAGAGAGAGGGAGCAAAAGAGGGAGGGAGAGAGAGAGAGGAACGGTGGAAGGGAGAGAGAGAGGGGGAGCAAAAGAGGGAGGGAGAGAGAGAGAGAGGTACGAAGGAAGGGAGAAAGAGAGAGGGAGCAAAGGAGGGAGGGAGAGAGAGAGGTAAGGAGGTAGAGAGAGAGGGAGCAAAGGAGGGAGGGAGAGAGAGAGGTACGGAGGAAGGGAGGGAGAGAGAGAGAGGGAGCACAGGATGGAGTGAGAGAGAGGTAGGGAGGGAGAGAGAGAGACAGGGGGAGCAAAGGAGGGAGGGAGAGAGAAAGGTAAGGAGGGTGAGAGAAAGAGAGGGAGCAAAGGAGGGAGGGAGAGAGAGAGCTAGATACGGACGGAGGAAGAAAGAGAGAGGAAGCAAAGGAGGGAGGGAGAGAGAGAGAGGTAAGGAGGGAGAGAGAGAGGGAGCAAAGGAGGGAGGGAGAGAGAGAGGTACGGAGGAAAGGAGGGAGAGAGAAAGGTACGGAGGAAGGGAGGGAGAGAGAGAGGTAGAGAGTAAGGGAGGGAGAGAGAGAGAGGTAAGGATGAAGGGAGAGAGAGAGAGAGGTACGGAGAAAGAGAGTGAGAGAGAGATAGAGGGAGCAAAGGAGGGAGGGAGAGAGAGAGAGGTATGGAGGAAGGGAGAGAGAGAGAGAGGGGGCAAAGATGGAGGGAGAGAGAGAGGTACGGAGGAAGGGAGAGAGAGAGAGGGAGCAAAGGAGGGAGGGAGATAGAGAGGTATGGAGGAAAGGAGAGAGAGGGAGCAAAGGAGGGAGGGAGAGAGAGGGAGCACAGGAGACAGGGAAAGAGATAGGTATGGACGAAGGGAGAGAGAGAGGGAGCAAAGGAGGGAGGGAGTGAGAGGGGTACGGAGGAAGGGAGAGAGAGAGGGAGCAAAGGAGAGAGGGAGAGAAAGGTACGGAGGAAGGAAGAGAGAGAGAGAGAGGGAGCAAAGGAGGGAGTGAGAGAGAGAGATACGGAGGAAGGGAGGGAGAGAGAGAGATACGGAGGAAGGGAGAGAGAGAGGTACGGAGAAAGGGAGGGAGAGAGAGAGAGGGAGCAAAGGAGGGAGGGAGAGAGAGAGGTACGGAGGAATGGAGGGAGAGAGAGGGAGCAAAAGAGGGAGGGAGAAAGAAAGGTACGGAGGAAGGGAGGGACAGAGAGGGAGCAAAGGAGGGAGGGAGAGAGAGAAGTATGGAGGAAGGGAAAGAGAGAGAGGGAGCAAAGGAGGGAGGGAGAGAGAGAAGTATGGAGGAAGGGAAAGAGAGAGAGGGAGCAAAGGAGGGAGGGAGAAAGAAAGGTACGGAGGAAGGGAGGGACAGAGAGGGAGCAAAGGAGGGAGGGAGAGAGAGAAGTATGGAGGAAGGGAAAGAGAGAGAGGGAGCAAAGGAGGGAGGGAGAGAGAGAAGTATGGAGGAAGGGAAAGAGAGAGAGGGAGCAAAGGAGGGAGGGAGAGAGAGAGGTACGGAGGAAGAGAGAGAGAGAGAGGGAGCAAAGGAGAGAGGGAGAGAAAGGTACGGAGGAAGGAAGAGAGAGAGAGGGAGCAAAGGAGGGAGGGAGAGAAAGGGGTATGGAGGAAGAGAGAGAGAGAGAGGGAGCAAAGGAGAGAGGGAGAGAAAGGTACGGAGGAAGGAAGAGAGAGAGAGGGAGCAAAGGAGGGAGGGAGAGAGAGAGATACGGAAGAAGGGAGGGAGAGAGAGAGGTATGGAGGAAGGGAGGGAGAGAGAGAGGTACGGATAAAGGGAGGGAGAGAGAGAGAGGGAGCAAAGGAGGGAGGGAGAGAGGGAGCAAAGGAGGGAGGGAGAGAGAGAGGTACGGAGGAAGGGAGGGACAGAGAGGGAGCAAAGGAGGGAGGGAGAGAAAGGTATGGAGGAAGGGAGAGAGAGAGAGGTATGGAGGAAGGGAGGGAGAGAGAGAGAGGTATGGAGGAAGGGAGAGAGAGGGAGCAAAGGAAGGGGGGAGAGAGAGAGGTACGGAGGAAGGGAGAGAGAGAGAGAGAGGGAGCAAAGGAGGGAGGGAGAGAGAGGGAGCACAGGAAGGAGGGAGAGAGAGGGGTATGGAGGAAGGGAGAGAGAGTCAGAGAGAGGGAGAAAAGGAGGGAGGGAGAGAGAGAGGTACGGTGGAAGGGAGAGAGAGGAAGCAAAGGAGGGAGGGAGAGAGAGAGGTATGGAGGAAGGGAGAGAGAGAGTGAGCGAAGGAGGGAGGGAGAGAGAGGGGGCAAAGGAGGGAGGGAGAGAGAGAGGTACGGAGGAAGAGAGGGAGAGATAGAGGTATGGAGGAAGGGAGGAAGATAGAGAGGTACGGAGGAAGGGAGGGAGAGAGAGAGGTACTGAGAAAGAGAGGGAGAGAGAGAGAAGGAGCAAAGGAGGAAGGGGGAGAGAGGGAGCAAAGGAGGAAGAGAGAGAGGTATGGATCAAAGGAGAGAGAGAGGGAGCAAATGAAGGAGGGAGGGAGAGGGAGCAAAGGAGGGAGGGAGAGAGAGAGGTACGGAGGAAGGGAGAGAGAGAGGGAGCACATAAGGGAGGGAGAGAGAGAGGTACTGAGAGAGGGATGGAGAGAGAGAGAGGGAGCAAAGGAGGGAGGGAGAGAGAGAGGTACGGAGGAAGGGAGGGAGAGAGAGGGAGCACATAAGGGAGGGAGAGAGAGAGCGGGAGAGAGGGAGAGAGAGAGACAGACAGACAGACAGACAGACAGACAGACAGACAGACAGACAGTTTTCACGCAAAAATGTTGTAAGGGTTGTGGCGTGGTGGAAAGGCGTTTGCCTCCGAAGCCGGTTTTTCTTCACTACGCAGAAGACAGAAACTGCAGAGCCGCTCTTCACTAAACTTTAAGTCTCTGTCTGACTGTTTGTAAACCAAATGTGGCTCTGATTGTATAACTTTTAACATCATTGGGATAAAATAAACACTCGATTTTATCGTCCCATCCCCCCAGATTACGTATGTGGACCCCACTTATACCAAGGTGATACAAAGTACTCAATTTTATCCAATCTTAACAGATGTTTTTAAATATCTTATCACCCCCACTCCCGTCATCCTTCTGTTTTTAACCAGCTCCCGATTTTTAAAAAAAATTTTTTTTAACTATCGTATAAACCAATAATAGGCAATTTAGACCTTAATTTAAGCCCCTTAATTTTCGTTCGTTCGGTGTTTTTTTTCCTATAACCCAGATCATGTTCTTAAAAGGCTAACAATACATGCCTATAGGACATGAATATATTTTGTCTGGTCGTAAGGAGTTTGAGATGAAAAGTGTTGTTTGACGCCAGCGCGGTAAAACTAGTATAGACATGTCCCTGGGTGTTACGATGACATCAGAGTTTAAACTGTTCTTTTTCTAAATTATTGTGGTTATCATTCTTAATTAGCGAGCCAATCCATCAGAGAAAAATGAAAAAAAAGAAGTCATTTTCTCATGTCTCAAGGGAAAACCAGTGCCTTGCCTGTCTAAAATCACCTCCCGTTTGAGGAATTTTGCAGCCAGCGCAGTTACTTACAAGATATATTAACGTCCTACAGGCATAGATTGTTGGCCTCTAAAGGACAGGACTGGGGTAATATGATAAAAAAAAATAGAGGAGGAAAAGAAAAGGGCAAGATCAAGCAAGCCCGACCGTGATAGGACCCAGGACCCACTCTCCATGAGTACGGGAGGGGGGGGGGGGGCAATAAGAGATATATGTTAAGGTCCTTGTAAGAGGAGTATTAATAATATTTCCTTTATATACGTTGACTTCCTAAGGGAAGGACCATTAAAAACATGGACTTTAATTCAATTATAGTTTCGTTAAAAAATGATAAAACTCGGGACCACCTGTTAAAAGGTTTAAAAGTGACAACATTGTAAGAACAAATATAAAGAACATGCGCAAACACGTAATACTGACCTATAGGGAAGTAAAATTGAGAGAAAACAGCTATCCTCTCGTTAATGTAATTATGTTTTAATGTAGAGACCAAAAAGCAATGTACTCACGTTAAAATGACGAACACGGAACGAATAACAGCGACGTTTCGACCTAAGGGTCTTCTTCAGGCACAAAAACACAAAAATACACACACAAAAAGAAGAAAGACGATAGAACAAATGAAGAGAAGAATAACTGACAAAACAACTGCACTGCACAAACCAACAAATGACAAAGACATGAATGTTTAATTTTAATATTATTATTATTTTTTTTTTTTAGGTTTACAAGGTTTCAACATTCATTCCAGTATCGACTGACATTTTAACGAGTGCGGAAAGTCTGTCTGTCTGTCTGTCTGTCTGTCTGTCTGTCTGTCTGTCTGTCTGTCTGTCTGTCTGTCTGTCTGTCTGTCTGTCTGTCTGTCTGTCTCTCTCTCTCTCTCTCTCTCTCTCTCTCTCTCTCTCTCTCTCTCTCTCTCTCTCTCTCTCTCTCTCTCTCTGCGCGCACTTCTTCTTCTTCTTCTTCTTTGTCGGACAGATTTTTCACACAAATGACCAGGAAACCAGATTACGTAAGCCGTGTCAGCTGTACCCTTTGTAAAAGTCAGCGTAGCTCGAGAACGGCATTGAAGTATTTTCGGTGTTCTTTACCTTGCCCAGGAAGCAGCGCACACTCGAGTCAAGGACGTCGTAAAATGGCCCTCGGTCAAGTTTTCACCGAGAACCATTTTATGATGTCCTTAACAATTATGTGTTAGTCGGCTTAGAATATGCGCGCAGGTTTCAAAGTTTTGATCCATTCGATTATCTCAACAGACATCCTTTGATTGTAAAGTTGAATGCGGGCACATGATGGTTGGAAATACTTAACTTGAAAGTTTCCCGCTGTGGTAGATTTTTATGGTGGTTGTCACACAGGCAGCGACGGCTTTACTGGTCGGACCCAGTTGTGCGTTACCTCGCTTTTGCCTTTAATGACTGACTGACTGGCTGACTTTGGGGATTAACGTCCTCTTAGGTAACTAGGATCTATTTGGGAACATTTACTGTGATACTGTAAGAGGAGCAAGAAAAGAAAAGAAACAAGTCGCGTAAGGCGAAATTACTACATCTAGTCAAGCTGTGGAACTCACAGAATGAAACTGAACGTAGTCCGCCGCTCGTGCAAAAGGCAGTGAAAGTGACGAGCCTGTTTGGCGCGGTAGCGGTTACGCTGTGCTTCGTAGCACGCTTTACTGTACCTCTCTTCGTTTTAACTTTCTGAGCGTGTTTTTAATCCAAACATATCATATCTATATGTTTTTGGAATCAGGAACCGACAAGGAATACGATGAAAGTGTTTTTAAATTGATTTCATTGATTACATTTTTATATTTTTAATTTTCAGAGCTTGTTAATTGTTTTTCATTCAAATATAACATATTTATATGTTTTTGGAATCAGCAAATGATGAAGAATAAAATGAACGTAAACTTGGATCGTTTTATTAAAAAAAAATTTTTTACAATTTTCAGATTTTTAATGACCAAAGTCATTAATTAATTTTTAAGCCACCAAGCTGAAATGCAATACCGAAGTCCGGCCTTCGTCGAAGATTGCTTGGCCAAAATTTCAATCAATTTTATTGAGAGAAAAAAAGGGTGTGACAGTGCCGCCTCAACTTTTACAAAAAGCCGGATATGACGTCATCAAAGACATTTATCAAAAAAACGAAAACACGTCCGGGGATATCATTCCCAGGAACTCTCATGTAAAATTTCATAAAGATCAGTCCAGTAGTTTAGTCTGAATCGCTCTACACACACACACACGCACAGACAGACACACACACACACACACACACACACACACACACACACACACTACACCACGACCCTCGTCTCGATTCCCCCTCTACGTTAAAACATTTCGTCAGTCAAAACTTGACTAAATGTAAAAAAAACAGCCATACTCGGGTGGAGGTCTGGCGGCACTGAAGAAAGCTTCTGTTTTTGTCGAAGCGCTGTAAATAAGTAGAAACGCTGCTTTGAGTTTTTTTGTAACCCAAGATCCCAACACTGAAGAAAAGCACGGGGGTAAAAGTGCACCGGATGACCCTGTGAACCCAAACGACATTGTACGAAGACCCTGTAATCCCGCTGTCTGTTTGGCTAATGGGTTTTTCTGTCGCACTTAGCACAGTGACTGTCATCCCAGAGCCATAAACACATGATCTATAGCGTCTGCACAATGCATGGCTTACCAACCCTGCCTGTACGCTGCAGGTGTCACGCTGAGTTTTTCAATTGGCGAACCGCAGCAATACAGAAAAAAACAAGTCGCGTAAGGCGAAAATACAATATTTAGTCAAGTAGCTGTCGAACTCACAGAATGAAACTGAACGCAACGCAACGCAGCAAGACCGTATACTCGTAGCATCGTCACTCCACCGCCCGTGGCAAAGGCAGTGCCCGTGGAATTGACAAGAAGAGCGGGGTATTCGTTGCGCTGAGAAGGATAGCACGCTTTTCTGTACCTCTCTTCGTTTTAACTTTCTGAGCGTGTTTTTAATCCAAACATATCATATCTATATATTTTTGGAATCAGGAACCGACAAGGAATAAGATGAAAGTGTTTTTAAATTGATTTCGAAAAAAAAAATTTGATAATAATTTTTATATATTTAATTTTCAGAGCTTGTTTTTAATCCGAATATAACATATTTATATGTTTTTGGAATCAGCAAATGATGGAAAATAAGATAAACGTAAATTTGGATCGTTTTATAAATTTTTATTTTTTTTTTACAATTTTCAGATCTTTAATGACCAAAGTCATTAATTAATTTTTAAGCCACCAAGCTGAAATGCAATACCGAAGTCCGGGCTTTGTCGAAGATTACTTGACCAAAATTTCAACCAATTTAGTTGAAAAATGAGGGCGTGACAGTGCCGCCTCAACTTTCACGAAAAGCCGGATATGACGTCATCAAAGACATTTATCAAAAAAAAAAAAAACGTTCGGGGATTTCATACCCAGGAACTCTCACGTCAAATTTCATAAAGATCGGTCCAGTAGTTTAGTCTGAATCGCTCTCCACACACACACACACACACACACACACGCACACACACACGCACGCACATACACCACGACCCTCGTTTCGATTCCCCCTCGATGTTAAATATTTAGTCAAAACTTGACTAAATATAAAAAGATTTTTTTTAAAAATAGGGGATGAGGGGGGGGGGGGGGGTAGATGAGGGGAGGGATGAGACCATGGAACTAGTTTTTAGAAGTTATGCAATAAAACATTTAAACATTGTAGGCTCAGACCACTTCGCCGTATTTAATCTTAGACACCGTACGTTATTAGACGCGAAAGTGCAATACTTAATGATCCGCTCAAAGCACTGTTGAAGCAACAATTTGTCTTTTGGTCGCAGATAAGGACATACTCTATCAAACATGTGAATATACGTCTCAAGCATGACTAAACGCCCCGAAGGGCTCCGTCTAGTAACTCTATTTTTGATATCGTTTTTTAAATGTCAGCAATTTGCAATGAGGTCACCCATCATAAAATAAGGTTATTAATTATTTCCATACGCCATCTAAGTGAAACGGAGGCATTTTGTATCGCTGATTTTATTTACAAACTGCTATTGCAGCGGATCATTTGATCGGAACTAAATAAGTAAAGTGAAAATAGGTAAATAAATATATAGATGGATAAATCAGAAAACAAGATTGCAAAACATAAACACGTTCATAAAACATGTTAGTTTCCACTATTGCCGAAAACAAGTTCTCTGCAAAAACATTGAAAGTCAAATACTGTTTTTCGCCTCTGTTTCTTCTTGTTGATTTTTTACATTAATTTTAGTCAAGTCTTGTAGATTTTATCTTTGAAATATTTGCTTTGTGTTTCGTAACAGAATTAACTATGGTATTGTGTTGCTTAGTACTTGATGCATGAATTGGCGTCTCGCAGAATTAAACGCCGCTGAGGAAGCCTGGCAACAGGTCGAAAATTTGGCTGCCACTTGAA
>NC_090260.1:52660900-52773400 GCF_037325665.1 Littorina saxatilis
TTTTTGGAATCAGGAACCGACAAGGAATAAGATGAAAGTCTTTTTAAATTGATTTCGACAATTTAATTTTGATAATAATTTTTATATATTTAATTTTCAGAGCTTGTTTTTAATCCAAATATAACATATTTATATGTTTTTGGAATCAGAAAATGATGGAAAAAAAGATGAACGTAAATTTGGATCGTTTTATAATTTTTTTTTATTTTTTTTTTTTTACAATTTTCAGATTTTTAATGACCAAAGTCATTAATTAATTTTTAAGCCACCAAGCTGAAATACAATACCGAAGTCCGGGCTTTGTCGAAGATTACTTGACCAAAATTTCAACCAATTTGGTTGAAAAATGAGAGCGTGACAGTGCCGCCTCAACTTTCACGAAAAACCGGATATGACGTCATCAAAGACATTTATCAAAAAAAATGAAAAAAAATGTTCGGGGATTTCATACCCAGGAACTCTCATGTCAAATTTCATAAAGATCTGTCCAGTAGTTTAGTCTGAATCGCTCTACACACACACACAGACAGACACACACACGCACACACACACACACACGCACATACACCACGACCCTCGTCTCGATTCCCCCCTCTACGTTAAAACATTTAGTCAAAACTTGACTAAATGTAAAAAGCTTGCACAGCTCGTCCTGAATATCGTGCATATTTTCCCTAGGGTATTACCGAGCCAGAGGCCAGAGGCTCGGTAATACCTGAAAATCGACCCTATGGAAAATATGCACGATACTCAGAACTCGGAGTGTGTAACCTATATATATTACCCGCCCCTTACATAGCGGTGTTAAAAATATGAATGTCTTATCAGAGACTGTTATGTTGTCCGACGGTTCTTTTGATATCTTGTCGGGGCTTTGTCTCTGTGGTAATTAACATGCACTTCTCTCCCGACATCTGGTCTTCAACACACTTTACAGCTTACGGTTAAAGTCGTGGACAAACGCACTCGGTGTCAATTTACGACGTGGTTTGTGTTATCTTCAGTATTCAGTGGTTGTTTGGATACTTCTGAACAAGGTTAAGCCGGTGTAATTGCTGGATGACATGTTTTCAGATACGTTCAAATTTGCTCAAAGTACTAACAATTAAAACAATCAACGGAATAAGTTAGCAACATTAGTAGAACGATTCGCTGGAGAAATTTAAACGCAGTCAAGGTTAAACATTTATTTGAATTAACAAAAAAGTAAAATTATGTGGTGTATTTAATAAGGTATATTATGAAAGACTTGTGATTATTTTCTCACGTCTTTAAAACAAACATATAACGCGTTAACTCATTTAGTAGCAATATTCAACAGTTCTATGCTGAATCCAACCATCATATGGAACATTTTTGATTGTTCTTTGGCTTTTTTGTCTCCTGATAATTGTCCAGTTTAAATGCCTTCTCTGTCCACAAGCCGTTTAGTTGCACCTGTATTCAATAACGATTACTCAGATCACCACAATCTCTCTCTCTCTCTCTCTCTCTCTCTCTCTCTCTCTCTCTCTCTCTCTCTCTCTCTCTCTCTCTCTCTCTCTCTCCCTCTCTCTCTCTCTCTCTTTCTCACTCTCTCTCTTTCTCTCTCTCTCTCTCTCTCTCTCTCTCTCTCTCTCTCTTTCTCTTTCTCTCTGCTTATCTCTGCTTAAATCTCTGTCTTTCTCTGTGGGTGTGTCTGTCTCTTTCTGTCCCATTTCTTGTTATTCGGTGAACAGCAACTTCATCGATCTCGGGGCGGTGAAATAGCTCAGTCGGTAGCGGTGCTGACTTCAAAACCAGTTGTCGCTATAGGCGTGGGTTCAATCCCCATGTTTTGACGAGGGATTCATTTCCCAGAGTCAACTTTGTGCAGACTCTCCTTGGTGGCCAAACACCCCCGTGTGCACGCATGCGCACGATAAAGAACCCATGTTCACAGCGAAAGTCTCAGAGCTTGGAAACATGAATACACTCAGGAAAAAGAAACAAATATGGGTATCGCCGTATACTGTATGGCAGCTCGCTTTCCCCATGGAGAAAGCAGCCCGAATTTCCATGAGGGCAACCTCACATGACTATATCAAATCGTATCCTTATCCTTGTCTGATTGATTTTCTCCCGACATGTCGACAATTGATGGCCTTTGAAGTGCGTGTTTGCCAGTTGCCATGACGCTATTGTGTGAAACCCTGACAGAAACGTATTACCTGACGTGATGGAATATTCGCTCGAAAGAGGAATTTCAAATGCTCATTACTACAGTCCGTGCAGCGGGTGTGATCAATCGGAAAATGAATAGCTCAAAGAAACGCAACTTGAATAACAACGTGCGGCAGGCTGACAGGTTTCAACTCTATGACCACAGGCGCGGAAATCTCTCCATCAGACCAACCGTGACCGCGACACTAAACGTGAAAATTGTTCCCCATCGAAAGACTGCCTTGCATACGCAAGTAACACCTAGTCCCCTTTGAGAGCCAACCCCAACTTAGCTCCCTTACCATTCTAGAATTCGGACATTGGGGAGAAGGAGCAAGGTTTAACGAGATAATTATTCAACTTGCTAACAGGAAGGACAACATAGGCTGAAAACATTGCAAGAGATAAATTATGCGATGCTGTGATATTGATGAACAGAACGACAAATAGTGGGGTGATGGCAGCAGTTACTTCTAGTCAGTATTCTCAGGACTTAAAGACTGAGCAGTGACACACATGTTAATGTTGGACAAAAAATGTGTTCTGAAGTTGATCACTCAGGACGCGCTAGTATACACCGAATATGAAGAGATCAGGAGGAAAATGTATAGGCTTGCTGCCATGGTATCCAGTAGGTAGGTCAAGCTGACAAACCTGATGTCGGCGCCAGGACCGGCATTACCCGGGACGACGAACGATGAGAGTACCCCGCACTGCTGCACACAAAGCGAACCGCACGTGCGATTTTTACACAAACACATATTCTGCTTGCCAACACCCCATTTGTTAACACACCGCTTACTTTACTCACAAAAAGACACTGTCTCTGTCTGGTCTTTGCCTGCCTATCTGACTCTCATTATGTATGTCTGTCTGTCTGTCTGCCTGCCTGTCTGTCTGCCCGTTTATCTATCTGTCTGTCTGTCTCTCTTTCGTAACATGTTTGTATGACTCTCTTAATGTGAAGAAAACTGCTCGATGGACAACTGTGTGTGATCCCTTACAATCAGACACAGTTTTTCTTGGGCGACACAAGCTCTTAGCTTGGTGTTGTTGGAGGTCTCTTCCTGAGCAAGATACTGCACTAAATGGCTTGACGACCCTGTGCTACATCTAAACGCTAATTCACTTCCTGGGAACGGCTCCTAGCGGCACAACCGCTTTCCCGTGCATACTATCAGAGACTGTAGAGTATCTATAGTCTCTGATACTATTAACTGCCACCCATTGTGTTCTTTTGTTGTTGTTTTTGTGTATTTTTCACTTCAGAACGAACTGCGTGTTTTTCTCTCTCGTGATTTTCGTTCGATTTCTTTTTTTACATTTAGTCCAGTTTTGACTATATGTTTCAACATAGACGGGGAATCGAGACGAGGGTGTGGTGTATGTGTGTGTGTGTGTGTGTGTGTGTGTGTGTGTGTGTGTGTGTGTGTGTGTGTGTGTGTGTGTGTGTGTGTGTGTGTGTGTGTGTAGAGCGATTCAGAGAAAACTACTGGACCGATCTTCATTAAATGTCACATGGAAGTTTCTGGGAATGATATCCCCACATAGAAATGTTGTTATCGATAAATGTCTTTGATGACGTCATATCCGGCTTTTTGTGAAAGTTCAGGCGGCACTGTCACGCTCTCATTTTAAATCAAATTGGTTGAAACTTTGGTCAAGTAATCTTCGACGAAGCCCGGACTTTGGTATTGCATTTCAGCTTTGAGGCCTACAATTTAATTAATGAGTTCGCTCATTAAAGTTGTCATTAAAATCGATTTTTCGCAAACAGATTTAAAAATGATGGCATTGTATTTCTCGTCTTCTCCTGAATTCAAAAATATATATAAATGTGCTCAGAATGAAACAAAATAGGTTCAGTAAGTACTAGTGACGCGTTCTTCGCGGCGGAGAGCGTGACCTGTCTCGGTCTGTGGCAGAGACAAAGAGAGAGACACAGAGACAAAGACAGAGATCGCGATCTCGAACTTGAAAACACACACACACGTACACACACACACACACACACACACACACACACACACACACACACACACACACACACACACACACACATACACACACACATACACACACACACACACACACACACACACACACACACACACACAAACACACACACACATACACACACACACACATACACACACACACACAAATACACACACACACACACAAACACACAAACACACACACACACACACACACACACACACACACACAAACACACACACACACACACACACAAACACACACACACACACAACACACACACACACACACAAACACACAACACACACAAACACACACACCCACACACACACAAACACACACACACACAACACACACAACACACACACACACTGTATCAGTAACGTCGTGCGTCACCAGCCACCTGCATGTTGCTACCTCCTTTGGTCTGCTTCTTACCCACGTCAAAGCCCACCCCCCCCCCACCACCACCACCTCCCCCCCCCCCTCTCCACGAACAATCTCTGTGTCCAGTCACGTGGTTCGTCACTAGCAACCTGCATGTTGCTACCTGCTTCGGTCTGCCCCCAACCCACTCCACTCCACCCCCCCCCCCCCTTCCCCTCTCCATACACTCTGTGTCCAGTCACGTGGTGCGTCACTAGCAACCTGCATGTTGCTACCAGCTTCGGTCTGCCCCCAACCCACGCCACTCCACCCCCCCCCCCCTCCCCTCTCCAAACGCTCTGTGTCCAGTCACGTGGTGCGTCACTAGCAACCTGCATGTTGCTACCAGCTTCGGTCTGCCCCCAACCCACGCCACTCCACCCCCCCCCCCTTCCCCTCTCCATACACTCTGTGTCCAGTCACGTGGTGCGTCACTAGCAACATGCATGTTGCTACCTGCTTCGGTCTGCCCCCAACCCACGCCACTCCACCCCCCCCCCCTTCCCCTCTCCATACACTCTGTGTCCAGTCACGTGGTGCGTCACTAGCAACCTGCATGTTGCTACCTGCTTCGGTCTGCCCCCAACCCACGCCACTCCACCCCCCCCCTTCCCCTCTCCATACACTCTGTGTCCAGTCACGTGGTGCGTCACTAGCAACCTGCATGGCAACACTGTGGAGCTCCACATATAGTGACTCGTAGCTCCCTCTGCTGGCTGCGTTTCTTGCTAGATGACTGCTTGCATTTGGTGTGGAGAAAGGACAAGGGTGCAAGCTGAACCTGTCGGGTTGAAGTTTTCAAACGTGCTGACTGTGCAAACACCTGTGTGGACAACGTGTTCCTCCGAAAAGACCGCTTGTGAGTGACCATTGTTCAGAGAAAGCGACCAGGCAGCCGTGAAAAAGGTGTGCATTGTTAAGACCTACTAATTTGTGGAATATGTTATATGTTCACACATAGTCATTATTTTTAAATGTTATGTCCTTGGCCAACAGCTCTCTAGATGTTCTTTTTGTCTTCTTAATAACATTCTTCTTCTACAACAAAACAGCAAATCTTTGCTCTGCATGCTGTGACTTCGGCACTGCGTCTTTAAAATACCCCCTCTCTCTCTCTCTCTCTCTCTCTCTCTCTCTCTCTCTCTCTCTCTCTCTCTCTCTCTCTCTCTCTCTCTCTCTCTCTGTCTATCGCTCTCTCTCTTTCTCTCTCTCCCTCTCAGTCTCTCTCTCTCTCTCTCTCTCTCTCTCTCTCTCTCTCTCTCTATCTCTCTCTCTCTATCTAGGGGTCCTACCTCTGAAGTCAAGAATGAATTACAACAAAGGAATAATGATGCATAAAATTATGACAGAAAATGCACCCGAAACCATTTGCTCAAAGTTCTCTTTGAAGAATTCGCACCACTTTATAAAAATAAACACTCCTCTTCCTAGGATAGACCTATTTAAATCAAGTCTTGTTTATTCAGGAAGCAGCCTCTGGAACGCTCTTCCGGACGCCCTGCGGCAATCCACCAACACAGATTCTTTTAGAACCAAATATTCTTTCCATTTAATGAACTCTATGAACAAATAAACTTGATTGGTATGTTTTCTTTGTATACAGTTGTTCATTATTGGAATTATGGTTTATTGTGACAAAATCACGAAGATTTGGCTCTGTAATACATTGTTTTGCTGAGCTAATGTATTGTTGGGTTACTTTCCGTTTATTTTCATTGCTTTACACCCAATTTTGAACACTACCTTATGATCTACAATGCTTCTACATAATGCGCTTCATGTACATAAACTTATATGTTCTACCATTAATGTTTTTATGTAACCTTTTTTTCCCTAGTCATAGTTATAGTAAAATAGTTTAGTCCCTCTTTAGGGCGAGGGCCAGATGCAAAAAAGCATATCTATGCTTATTCTTGTCACCCTCGAAAAATAAAGATTTGTCATTGTCATTGTCATTGTCTCTCTCTCTCTCTCTCTCTCTCTCTCTCTCTCTCTCTCTCTCTCTCTCTCTCTCTCTCTCTCCCTCTCTCTTTCTCTCCCTCTCTCTCTCTCTCTCTCTCTCTCTCTCTCTCTCTCTCTCTCTCTCTCTCTCTAGTTCGTTTTACGTATTGCTTTTATCAACATTTTGTAGGTTTTTGCTTGCTTGTGTGGCAGTTATCCTAATTCTACAGCTTACTACGTTATCATTTCTAAGCTAATTGCCGGCGAGAACTAGTAAAAGTTGTAAAGAGGAACAGAGAGAGATAATTTGCCTATATGTTTCTCTCTGCCCAGCATTGCAGACTAATGCATGCAATCAATGTTATTTCATGTGATGTTACCTCGCGTTGTGTTTTCTTTATTCCCTAGTGCAATGCACATCTAATCCTAGTCTCTTCGCTTTTCCTAAGATTCCGGCTTGACTGGTCAATAACTAATTATACAGTAACTGAACAAGAACTCAATCAACCTGAACGTCAATCAGACACAAAGGGAGTCCACACTTAGATTGTATAATTCTAAACAACAGTTGTTTTTACGAAAAGGTCAAGTGACCAGCATAAAATCGTATGTCAAATACAAACTACATGTTATACAAATTCACATTGCCGGCACACGCTTTCATTCAGGTAAAAGGTTATTTAAAAAAAACCACCTAATCTCCCAACCCACAATACTAACTACGAGGAGGTTTTGCAGCCCAACGCCTAGCTAACTATGGCTTTGATCCCGTACAGAATATGTTTATTCCCTAGCTAACTAAAGTTTGGATGACTAAAATTCCGAAAAGGATGCTTCTTGTTTTTCTGGCGACAAACCAGGCTAAGAATTGATTACTTGGACAGTCTGAGATTTCTAAGTGCTATTTTTGATCATTGGGAAACCAAGGCCGCAGCCCTATCTCGCCAACGACAATTTGACCCTAGTTACAAAGTTCTACTCCTATTTATGAACGCACAATGCGATGTACAAACCCGACTGCAATGGGTTTAACAAGCGCACGTGTACGTCCTCTAGTTTGAATCCCGCCTAACTATCTAAGTTCGTCGGACCTAACCGGTCCGATTTGGTTTATTTCTATCTATCTACAATGATTCTTCTCCTAACTTTCTTTTGGATCTTTCGGAACCAGACAATTTGGCCAGCCCGAATGTTGTGGATCGTCCTTTAGAACTAACTGTACTCCTACTCTGCCTAGTATTTAGATGAAAGAGAATCTCAAGATTCTTTACTGCTGGCAATTCACCCTACTCTAGTGACGTTATTCTGCAAAACCTAACGATATTTCGTCTCCCGAGTGTTTTATGCCCCCCCCCCCCCCCCCCCCCTTGCCTAGCAACGCAAAATCCCCAAAGGACGTCTCGCATTGGCTGAAATGACAACAATGGCCGACTCTCTCGCAAACTCATCCACAGCAAAAATATAATCCCCATTTATCCTTAGTTGCCTTAACGCTTCGACATATTTACTTACTTTGCAATATTATTCTCTTAAAAAAAAATTCAATCGCACGCTACATCATTATGTGACAGGGGAGGCTATCGCTCCTTTAACAGCAGACCCTGCACCCGAGTTGTTGGCCTTTAAGTCAACACCGGTGTATTGTGGAATTCTGTTTGTGATGGGGTCTGGTGGTTTCCGATTGTCTGTATGTTCATGGAAACCTTCGGGTTTGCATAACAGTTTTTATAGGGCTAAGAAATTAGCCCTAACATTTTCAATCCTGTTTGATTGCACTTCGCCTCCCGAGGTGATCGTAGTGTTTCGGCACTCGGTTACAATTATTCTATTCATTCCGGTCGTCGGACCGTTGACCGGTAGAACGTAACTTACGACGGTCACTCGGCCAATCGCGTCTTCTACCGAGCATTGAAACGGGTTACTAATGACCCGGTAACACATTTATTATAATCTGTACTCCGATGTGAATGCGTGATGTAATGTGTAAAAAAAATCCATCTCACACGGCATAAATAAATCCCTGCGCCTTGAATATGTGCGCCATATAAATTGCATTAAAAAAATTATTTAAAAAAACTCCCTGCGCTTAGAACTGTACCCACGGAATACGCGCGATATAAGCATCATATTGATTGATTGATTGGTATTTCAAACGTTCAACTAGTCAAATAACGATATAATAAACAGGTTTGTTAACTTTTCCTCTTATTCCGAGCATCTAACTTGTTGAATAAACGAACATGGCGGCCATTTCCAATAGCGAAACTACGAACTCAGTCCTTACGGAAATCCTACTACATTATTGCTTACGTTCTATAACATGTCGGGCAAAGCTGGCATTAGCAATAACAGCCCAGATTCTACTCTGACTTGTCTTTGCTGAGCACTGCAAACTTTATCGTGTTGACGGCACTCCCGTCACACTTGCATACTCATTTTTGATTTGTTTGTTTGTTTGTTCTGTTTATATTTAGTCAAGTTTTGACTAAATATTTTAACGTAGAGGGGGGAATCGAGACGAGGGTCGTGGTGTGTGTGTGTGTGTGTGTGTGTGTGTGTGTGTGTGTGTGTGTGCGTGTGTGTGTGTGTGTGTGTGTGCGTGTGTGTCTGTCTGTGTGTGTGGAGAGCGATTCAGACTAAACTACTGGACCGATCTTTATGAAATTTGACATGAGAGTTCCTGGGTATGAAATCCCCATACGTTTTTTTCATTTTTTTGATAAATGTCTTTGATGACGTCATATCCGGCTTTTCGTGAAAGTTGAGGCGGCACTGTCACGCTCTCATTTTTCAACCAAATTGGTTAAAATTTTGGTCAAGTAATCTTCGACAAAGCCCGGATTTCGGTATTGCATTTCAGCTTGGTGGTTTAAAAATTAATTAATGACTTTGGTCATTAAAAATCTGAAAAGTGTAAAAAAAACAATGCTTTTATAAAACGATCCAAATTTACGTTTATCTTATTCTCCATCATTTGCTGATTCGAAAAACATATAAATATGTTATATTCGGATTAAAAACAAGCTCTGAAAATTAAATATATAAAAATTATTATCACAATTAAATTTTCAAAATCAAGTTAAAAACAATTTTATCTTATTCCTTGTCGGTTCCTGATTCCAAAAACATATAGATATGATATGTTTGGATTAAAAACACGCTCAGAAAGTTAAAACGAAGAGAGGTACAGAAAAGCGTGCTATCCTTCCCAGCGCAACTACTACCCCGCCCTTCTTGTCAATTTCACTGCCTATGCCGTGAGCGGTGGACTACGAATATACGGTCTTGCTGCGTTGCATTGCGTTCAGTTTCATTCTGTGAGTTCGACAGCTACTTGACTAAATGTTGTATTTTCGCCTTACGCGACTTGTTTATTTGTTATATTTAGTTAAGTTTTGACTAAATATTTTAACGTAGAGGGGGGAATCGAGACGAGGGTCGTGGTGTATGTGTGTGTGTCTGTCTGTCTGTCTGTCTGTCTGTGTCTGTCTGTGCGTGTGTGTGTGTAGAGCGATTCAGACTAAACTACTGGACCGATCTTTATGAAATTTGACATGAGAGTTCCTGGGTATGAAATCCCCATACGTTTAATTCATTTTTTGGATAAATGTCTTTGATGACGTCATATCTGGCTTTTCGTGAAAGTTGAGGCGGCACAGTCACGCTCTCATTTTTCAACCGAATTGGTTGAAATTTTGGTCAAGTAATCTTCGACAAAGGCCGGGGTTTGGTATTGCATTTCAGCTTGGTGGCTTAAAAACTAATGAGTGAGTTTGGTCATTACAAATCTGAAAATTGTAAAAAAAAAATTTTTTTTATAAAACGATCCAAATTTACGTATATCTTATTCTTTATCATTTTCTGATTCCAAAAATATATAAATATGTTATATTTGGATTAAAGACAAGCTCTGAAAATTAAAAATATAAAAATTATTATCAAAATTAAATTGTCCAAATCAATTTAAAAACATCTTCATCTTATTCCTTGTGGGTTCCTGATTCCAAAAACATATAGATATTATATGTTTGGATTAAAAACACGCTCAGAAAGTTAAAACGAAGAGAGGTACAGAAAAGCGTGCTATCCTTCTCAGCGCAAGTACTACCCCGCTCTTCTTGTCAATTTCACTGCCTTTGCCGTGCGCGGTGGACTGACGAGGCTGCGTTGCGTTGCGTTCACTTTCATTCTGTGAGATCGACAGCTACTTGACTAAATGTTGTATTTTCGCCTTACGCGACTTGTTTGCTTCTTGGTTTTCTGTTTGTCTGATCGTTCTTCTGTATTTCATTTATAACCCTTTTTTGACTACAACGGTAGGTTGTTAGAAAAGGGGATGCCTTAGACATCGGTCCTTGTCTACTGCTCTTTAACTCTCTCCATGTATCTCTCGATAACACATGAACATACACATATTAATTCGCACGCACACAATAAACATACCAACATGAACTACACATATTTGTTGACCATAGCATTGCACACTTCGTACTAAGTATTTCCTTCCCCTCTAGTGATTGACCCGAGGTGTGCCGTTTTGAATTTTGTTTCTCTATATTCCGCAAGTCTTTGTTAACCTCTACGTTTTCACTTGACTTAAAGTATGGATGAGAAATTACCTTCTCATGAGAGTACCGAGCGATTCCCTTACACTTTGAAATTAGAGAGGGATGAACATTTTGCTTCGGACACTGATAGTCGTAAGAATGAAGGCGACCATGATGGCGCTCAGGGCGAGCCTCTAGCTGAATCCACTCAGACCCAAGACACTTTGAATTCAGATAACATTCCCCCTCAAGCTGAACATTCTCCCACACAGGAAGATTTAGGAACTGAGCCCTCCCAACAGGCTGCAAGTGCAGAGCATCTCGCTCAACGAAGTAGAGAAGAAAGAGGCCCCGCCATTGTTAGGGCTAGACTTAATGCTGAGGTGAGGGAACTGTCAGTCAAGTACTGGGCCATGAGCCGAGCTCATACGATTATGATCAGCGAGTTGTGCACAGCCTTTAGGGAAACACCAGACCAAAGGAGAGACCTTAAAGCTAAAAAAAAATAAGCCTCTGTGAGCGCCTAAACGAGCTGAATGTAGCGAACTCGAGGCTTTGCCAAGTGGCTGAAAGTGATGTAGCTATAGAAGAGGATTTGAGCGACATGCACATGCAAACGGAGACGCTCAAAGAACAATATCGCAGTCTCTTTCCCAAGTTAGACCCGTACGCCTCCAGCTCGGACTTGACTTCCACAGTCGCTTCTGGAGGTGCTAGAGAGGTTTCTCTAGATGCTTCTTTGGCGGTTAGCGCAGCGAGATTTAGGTCCCAGCAAATGGTCGCAGATGAAAGGGCCAGACAAGAAGAGACTATTTTGCTTTTACAGGAGAAGGCTTCTAGGTCTATTATAGCTTTGGCTGCTGAGAAGAAGGCAGAGATGGAAAGAGAGATGGAAAGAGAGTGTGCTCGTTTAGAGAGAGAAGCTCAAGATGAAGAGTTAGCTTTGAAGAAAAAAGGAAAAGAAGTGCAGACTGCACTAGAGAGGGTGGAGAGAGTAGGCAAGATGCAAGAAGAGCATGAAGTTTTTAAGATCATTAAAACTGACATAGAAGACCAGCAAAGGGCTAGATAAAGATTCATGCCCCAACTACCTCGTGACAGCCCCATTGATAGGTACCTAGGTACTCACAACACTCTGCATGTAGGTATACACACATAAAGCATAGGAGATGTGGCGGTAGGGTATGATAGGCACACACAGCACACACAAGATACACATCAGCCTGCGACAGCCGACACCTACGCCCGCCTGCGTCACCAGCCGGGAGCCAACACCCTCGTCTCTGCGCAACACCAGCCTGCGGCAGCCAAGCCTGGACTCCCGCCACTTCAGAAGCCCACGGAGGTCAGGGCTTATGCCCCTTCGCATCTCCAGTCGGCCGCCGAGGATATCCGCGACACTCTTCGAGGCATCTCCAGGACCCTTGCCCAACCTTTCTCCGTTTTTCATCCACTTCCAGCAGCGGTCACAGCTACGGCTCCTACCACTACGACGATGACTACAGCCACCACGATGACGACAAGAGTCGGAGGCCAATTCGCGACCTCCTTTCGGCCTCAGTTTGTCAAAGCTGAGATTCCAAGCCACGAAGATCGTCCTCGCCAGATCTACGCGCCTTCCCGCTTCCCTCACAAACCCCTCAATCCATCAGCGAGACCTTTTCCCAGGCCTTTCCCCGGTCCTTTTCCTGCCATGACCTCCCGAGAGTCTCCGACCTATGTGCCAAACTTTGCATATGGGCCTTCCGTCACGCATCCTCCCATGCAAACACAGCAATATGACCACGCTGCAAGCTTTGCTCCTGACACTGACTACGCACAGCATGGTTTTCAAGAGGCTTCGGTCACGAGCCCTTCAGACGTCTACTACGGGCAAGATGCATACCTTCCTCAGATGCAAGGCCAGCCAGCGCTCTCCGAGGGTTCTGCCCTAGCTCGTACTCTAGCTGAGGCTCTCCTTATCAACAGGTTACCGACGCAGGAGCCCACTACGTTTTCAGGAGATCCTTTGACGTACCCTCTCTGGAGGTCCTCATTTACTCTTTTGATTGAGCGGCAGGGCGTTTCTGCAGAGGAAAAGCTCCTCTACTTGGAAAAGTACTTGGACGGTCCGGCGAAGGATGCGGTCAAGGGACTCTTTCTGATCAGGGATGCCCAGGCCTATCAGCAGGCCCTTCAGACGCTGGAGGAAAGGTTCGGCAGTTCTTTCGTCGTTGCCAGAGCCTTCCGAGAAAAACTAGATGCATGGCCGGTAATCAAACCCAAAGATGGACAAGCCCTCCGCGCCTTCTCGGACTTTCTTGGACAATGCCTTGTGGCGAGCCGAGTGATAGGCCAGCTACAGAATCTGGAAGACCAAGCCTATCACAAGACACTCATGAGCAAGCTTCCAGATTGGTTGGTGAGAAACTGGGTGCGGAAAGTAAACCAGACCAAGAACCAGAAGAAACCCTACCCTACCTTTGAGGAGCTGTCAGTTTTCATCAAGACAGAGGCGGACATCCTTTGCGAGCCCCTTTTCTCCTCAAGCAAATCTGCCGCCTCTTCCACCTCACAGACCGCCAGTTCAGCAGTCCCCAAGAAAACATCGTACAGTACGGATTGTTCTACTACATCTGCATGTCAAGAGTGCGACAGATGTCAGCACCACGCTAAAACTGTCCTGAATACGAACTGCGACGAAGTCTGTCCCTTTTGTACCGTTCGTTTTCCGACCAGCTCTTTTTATATTTAGTCAAGTTTTGACTAAATATTTTAACATCGAGGGGGAATCGAAACGAGGGTCGTGGTGTATGTGCGTGTGTGCGTGTGTGTGTGTGTCTGTGTGTGTGTGTGTGTAGAGCGATTCAGACTAAACTACTGGACCGATCTTTATGAAATTTGACATGAGAGTTCCTGGGTATGAAATCCCCGAACGTTTTCTTCATTTTTTTGATAAATGTCTTTGATGACGTCATATCCGGCTTTTCGTGAAAGTTGAGGCGGCACTGTCACGCCCTCATTTTTCAACCAAATTGGTTGAAATTTTGGTCAAGTACTCTTCGACGAAGCCCGGGGTTCGGTATTGCATTTCAGCTTGGTGGCTTAAAAATTAATTAATGACTTTGGTCATTAAAAATCTGAAAATTGTAAAAAAAATTAAAAATTTATAAAACGATCCAAATTTACGTTTATCTTATTCTCCATCATTTGCTGATTCCAAAAACATATCAATATGTTATATTTGGATTAAAAACAAGCTCTGAAAATTAAATATATAAAAATTATTATCAAATTTTTTTTTTCGAAATCAATTTAAAAACACTTTCATCTTATTCCTTGTCGGTTCCTGATTCCAAAAATATATAGATATGATATGTTTGGATTAAAAACACGCTCAGAAAGTTAAAACGAAGAGAGGTACAGAAAAGCGTGCTATCCTTCTTAGCGCAACGAATACCCCGCTCTTCTTGTCAATTCCACGGGCACTGCCTTTGCCACGGGCGGTGGAGTGACGATGCTACGAGTATACGGTCTTGCTGCGTTCAGTTTCATTCTGTGAGTTCGACAGCTACTTGACTAAATATTGTATTTTCGCCTTACGCGACTTGTTTTCATCCTCTACTCAGATGCCAGAAGTTCAATGAGATTCCCGTAGAGGACAGAAAACACTTCATGTACGAAATGTTCTTGTGCTTCTCCTGTGCCAGAAAGACTGACCATAGAAGTGTAGACTGCACTACTAGGGCGATATGCGACAAGTGCCAAGGCCCACATCTCACTATGCTGCATGGAGCGCCCAGCTACAGGAAGAAGATTCCCAATCAGCAACGAAATGCCCAGGGACCGCCAAATTCTTCCAAGTTTGTCTGTCTCAGTCAAGATGCCCGTGTTTCTGCCTCTGGATCAGCATTCGCGACGACCAACAAGTCAGACAGACCAGTCAGAGCTACCATGATTGTTCCGGTCAGAGTTTCGACGAAAGAGAATCCCACGGTAGAGCATACGACATACGCACTGCTCGACACCATGTCTTACATTTCCTTCGTTACTGAATCTTTGAGTGACAAGCTGAACACTCATTCTGAGCCAGCGTCATTGAGGCTGAACACTATGACTTCTCAGAACACTCATATCGAATGTCAGAGAGTGACCGGATTGTGTGTCAAGGCCCTCAACTCCAATGTTTCCCACAACTTGAAAACACTATACACGACGGACCAATGACACTGAGAACATTCCCACATCAGAAACCGCTCGGAACATCAAGCATTTGAGCCATATTGCCAGCGAGATTCCCCCATTGCTCGAAGGCTGCACTCCCGGGTTGTTGATTGGCTACGATCATGCAGAGCTATTCATGCCAGAGAGAGTCGTCAAGGGAGACCCATACGCCGTTCTCACACCGTTGGGTTGGACCATACT
Source organism: Littorina saxatilis (assembly GCF_037325665.1). NCBI lineage: Eukaryota > Metazoa > Mollusca > Gastropoda > Littorinimorpha > Littorinidae > Littorina > Littorina saxatilis. The sequence goes on from NC_090260.1 coordinate 52,676,398, forward strand.
GGGACAAGTGTCACCAAAACAGTCTGTCCATGACGTGATGCACGTGTCTCTAACAGAACAGTATTGTCCCAGCAAGTACGAAGGGGAATCAGTCACTTTCGTATATCGCACGACGCTCGCCGAACCCAGCATCTCCGACGCACTCCATGTCATGGAAAGGGATTTTGTTGAATCGGAGACGGGAACCAGGTCCCAAGAGGACGTCAAGTTCATGGAGATCCTGGCAAAGTCCATCAAGGTAAATGAGGAGAGCCACTACGAAATGCCCTTACCTTTCCGCGCAGATAACCCTGAGCTTCTCCCAAATCGTGATGTTGCACTGAAGAGACTCAACTCGCTAAGTCGCCGGTTTGAGAAAGACTCTATGTACGCACAAGACTACTGCAAGTTCATGAGCGAGATCATCGAGAGCGGCCACGCTGAGAAGATTCCAAGAGACGAAGTAGAGAACGACAGATCGTGGTACATCCCTCACCATGGCGTGTATCATGACAAGAAGCCAGGCAAAATCCGCGTGGTCTTCGACTGCAGCGCACAGAAACATGGTCAGAGTCTCAACGGAGCACTGCTGCAAGGTCCCGACCTTTTCAATTCTCTCGTCGGAGTTCTTTGCCGTTTCCGCAAGGGAGAGATCGCCTTCTCGTGCGACGTCGAGAAGATGTTTCATCAATTTCATGTCACCAAGGAACACCGTGACTTCCTGCGCTTCTTATGGTGGGAAGATGGAGACCGCACCAGACCTCCTGTCGACTACAGAATGCGCGTTCACATCTTCGGCGCAGTATCGTCACCAGGTTGTGCCAACTACGCATTACAGTAGGCGGGACGCGACCACTCTCAGGAAGACGAAGATGCCGCACAGTTCCTTCAGAATGACTTCTATGTAGACGACGGACTGCATGCTGCCAACGACGTCTCTTCTGCAGCCAAAGTTCTCATGGGAGCTCGAGAGATCTGTAGTAAAAGGAAGCTGCACCTGCACAAGATCACGTCTAACAGCGATGAACTTCTCAGTTTGTTCCCTCCCGAGGAGTGTTCAGCTTCTAAACGTCAGAATCTTGGAGGTGCAGTCGGCACTGGCACTTTGGAGCGCACTTTTGGATTACAGTGGTGCATAGAAGACGACACCTTCACCTTCGCTCCCGACCTCAAGGAGAAACCGAAGACGAGAAGAGAGTCCTTGCTACAGTGGCAGCGCTGTTCGACCCGCTTGGCTTCCTTGCTCCGTTCATTCTGAAGGGCAAGATTATTCTCCAGGAGGCATGCCGGAAGACCTCAGAGTGGGATGAAGAACTGGACGAGGTTTTGGAAGGCCTCTGGAAGAGCTGGATGGATGAGCTGCCCGGTCTAAGACAGGTCAGCATTCCGCGAAACTTTGTTCCATCGACCCTGGGAATCTTGACGCAGGTTCAGTTACACCACTTCTCCGATGCCAGCACAAGAGGCTACGGACAATGTTCCTACCTACGTTTGAAAGATGAGAATGACAAAGTCCATTGCAGTCTTGTCATGGCCAAAGGAAGAGTGGCCCCTTTGAAGCAGGTAACTGTCCCTCGCCTGGAATTACAAGCCGCAACACTTTCTGCCAAGATGTCTTCATTTCTGGAAAAGGAGCTGAAGTACGAAAAGCTTGAGCACGTCTTTTGGACTGATAGCACTATCGTTTTGGCGTACCTCGCAAATCAACAGAAGAGGTTTCACGTGTTCGTTGCCAATAGAATCAGCCAGATCCTCAGAGTCTCTTCCGTCAGTCAGTGGAATCATGTCCCCACTGAGCAGAATCCAGCTGACCATGCCTCTCGAGGACTAAGCGTCAAAGAGCTCAACGCCTCTACTTGGTTTTCAGGTCCGCAGTTCCTGTGGCAGTCTGACATTCCGAGAGGAAACATCACAGCCACTGTTGAGAGAGATGATCTGGAAATACGCTCCTGCAGAGTCACGTCCATTGCTGAAACATCTGACGTGGGGATGGAGGCAACCTTTGCCAAGTTCTCAAGATGGAGCTTTTTGGTTCGAGGGATTGCAAAGGTTCTCAGGTTCCTCAACACCAAACGGAACATGCCTGCTTTAGAAGTTCTGGCGTCGGAAGCTACAGCGGAAGAGAAAATTGTCCTCACTACACAAAGAGAATTCTTTTCTGCTCCCAGCAAGTCTCGGGAAGAAACACTGAAGAAGTTGAACGTTGAGAAAGACGAGAAAGGATTCTACAGAGTCGGAGGAAGATTGAGAAATGCCAAGAACCTCATATGGTCCAAGCCAAAATTGCTGCCACAAGACTGTCATGTTTCCAAACTGTTGATCGCCGAAGCACATGAAACTCTGGGACATGCTGGCAGGACCAACGTCATTCACCACATTAGGTCACGTGGTTACTGGATCTTTGGAATACGTCGCGTTGTTGCACAAGTTTTGAAGGATTGCGTCACATGCAAGAAGATGTACGGAAAGGAGGCTTCACAGAAGATGGCCGATCTTCCTTCGGATAGGGTTGAAGAATCCGCCCCGTTCACATCCTGTGGCATGGACTGTTTCGGCCCCTTCACTGTCGCAGAGGGACGTAGGCAAGTCAAGCGCTACGGCCTTATGATCACGTGTCTCTCCATGCGAGCGATTCACCTCGAAGTCCTTGATGATCTCTCTGCTGATGCCCTCATCAATGGCCTTCGAAACGTCATGGCCATCAGAGGTCCGATCAGGACGTTGAGATGTGACAGAGGTACGAACTTTGTGGGCGCTTCACGAGAGTTGAGGGAAGCTTGGAACTCCATTGAGAAAGAAGAGTTGAAGAAGAGGCTTGAAGATCGTCAATGCGAGTGGATTTTCAACACGCCGAAGGCAAGTCACATGGGAGGAGTCTGGGAAAGACAGATTGGCACAGTCCGACGAATCCTCAACGGCCTCATGCGCAAATATCCATCCCGCTTGAACACTTCCACCCTCAGAACATTTTTGCTGGAGGTCATGGCTATCGTAAACTCTCGTCCCCTGTCCGTTGAGTCCTTGGAAAACCCCACCGGCCCTCTCCCTCTTACCCCGAACCACATCCTGACCATGAAGGCTGTTGGGGTACTGCCTATCCCTGGCATCTTTGATGGCGCTGACGTCGAGGCGAAGAAGAAATGGAGAAGAGTTCAACGACTTGCAGACGAGTTCTGGAGACTGTGGAGGCTAGATTTCTTAGCCTCTTTGCGACGAAGAAGAAAGTGGCTTCTTCCCCAACGTAACGTTGCTGTCGGAGATGTCGTCGTGCTACGTGACGAAGCCGTATGCAGATCAGATTGGACTCGTGACGGAGGTCCGCCCCAGCGACGATGGACTCGTGAGAACCTGCAAGCTGAAGACTGTCAAGGTCACCTCGAAGACGAGCCATTCCACCTTCTACTACCGGCGCCCCATCTCCAAGCTGACCGTGCTAGTGAAGGCAGACCCAGACACCTAATGACTTTTCCAGTGAACTTTACTGTTTCCACAGACCGTTTGTGCATGGTTTGGTCTGACGTAATTCGTTCGCTTTTTTGACAGGTAGCGCTGTTTTGATTTTGGGAGAAAATTTCGTCTTAATGCAAATATATTTTGTGACTTTGTGGTTTCTCTGCATTTGTATATATGTTTTTGGTTCCGCATTTTGGATGAAAGCTCTTGTTGGCAGAGTCAAGCGCTTAATGAATCGGTTTTGTTTAGTCCTTCCCGCGTGCGGATGCCTGTGCTTATGATTAAGAAGACTGAAGATGTTTTTTTTTTTGATTTGTATTCTTTTGTAAGGTTGCGACTACAATCATTCATACTGAGTTGCGGTTTATGTAAAGGTGTAAGAATAATGTTGATACGATATGTTGAGAGTGACGGACCGACGAAATATGATGTTACATTTGTTGAAAGAACACGTGTGATTTTTTAGATTGAGGCTCATAGAGAGTGCGTTTCGAACAGCTACGTTTTGGATAATGCCAAAAGGATTCTGTAATGTTTCGGATTTTGTTTTTGAACCACGTATGTATTCGATGATTTTTGTTGATTTTTTATGTCGACTTTTGTAAAGACTAAGATGTCTTCGAGGGGGGAATGTGAATGCCCCTGCTAAGGAGCCTTCTGTGTATCTAGATTTTTTGTTTTGCTTGTGTTTTTTAGTCATGCTTCTAGCTTGACTCGCATGCGACTTTCCGTGGTGGTGGCTTCCCCTCTCTTTTCTTTCACTTTTCTTTCCTTATTTCACTTTTGCACCTATTTGTGCACTTTTGCCACCTCTGTAGTTTCGCGTGCGGGTCTAGCTCGCTCTTTATCTTCTAGTTTTCTTTATTAAGTATGAGCGTCCTGGTACGACCTTTGTTTTTGTTTTACTGACGTTAAATATTGTAACGAACAAATGTGACACTCCACCACGAAATGAGTCGCATGTCACCTCGCGCGGTTCTGCGCTAGGCAAAATATAAGCCCGGGGGGTCACTAGTAACAGTGTGAGGGTCACCATAGTCACAGACTTATAACTCGAAAAGTGTTCACTCTTTTCTAAAACGGGTTTCACCACTAGATAGAGAATAAAAAACTCTTTCAGAAAATGTAAAAATATGAAAATCATGAAAAGGTGACATGCGACTCATTCCGTGGTGGAGGGTCACAAATGTATAAACGAGAGTGTGGCCGGCGTTTTTCTGATATTAATTTCATGTGCCTGTATGGCTCACGCTGGACATCATGCTAGCCTATGGAGATTTTCCCCGGAAAGCACGGGACGCATGCTCTGTAACAGTAAAAACCGTAGTAACGCGCAGTAACTTTTAGTTCACCTTTGTGGTGGATAGCCTGTATTCGTCGTCACTTACTGGGAAGCCGTTCAGGGAACAACATGTGTTTTAGTATAGATAGGTTTTTGCTCTGTTCCTGGGACCAGTTTTATCAAGTTAATTTGTAATGTTCTGTTTAGTTGCTCTCCTTGAGCCTGTTTAGATTATATTGATGCTGTCAAAGGCGAGTATCCATTTCTGACTCCATGTTGCTCTTATTTACCGAATTCGTGTCATTTTCGTTTCGAATCTTTGTTTGTTATGACTTCTTTCCGTTTCTTTGTCTTACGTTTTTATCTATGTGAGGGACGAGCTGAGACTGTTCTGGTTTATTATGATTTGACTTTAAGCCAGTTTTTGTTTGCTAACCTTCTGTAAGATTTTGGTTCATGTTTGCGAGTTGTATTTAATAATAATAATAATATGGGAGATTTATAGAGCGCTTTACATTCTCAAAGCGCTTTACAATGACAAACATACATAATACATACAAAGCAAAGCAAAAGCATGTGCAGCAGCATTCAGCACACAAGTGAACAACGAAACTCAAACACTACATCAATACAATCTGCAAGCATACTAACACAGGCAAAACATTCAAACATTCAAACACCTGATTCAAAAATGCACCATGTTGAAATAAAATTAATCAAAATACTGGGTGAAGAAGTGTGTTTTAAGGTTTGATTTGAAGGATCAGAATGTTTGGCAGTGTCGGATAGAGTAAGGGAGAGAGTTAGACGCAACGGCAGCAGAGTGGGAGAAGGCTCTCTGGCCGTGCTGTTTGCGACTAAAAGAAGATAGACGGAATATTCTAGTGTCTGCAGAGGAGCGGAGGGATCGTGAGGGTGTATAGAGTGTGAACAGGTCAGACAGGTAGGGTGGGGCTGAGCCAGATATTATTTTGTAGCAGATACAGCAGCACTTATATTGGATTCTCAGCTCTACAGGGAGCCAATGAAGTTTCTTTAGCAAGGGGGAACAGGACTGGGACCGAGGGGCTTTGCAGACAAGCCGGGCTGCAGAATTTTTAACGCGCTGTAAAGGATATTTGTATTTCTCCGTCCTGTAATGTTGGTCAGCTTTCCTTTCACTGCGTGTCGTTTCTTGTTTAGTTAGCCTAGTGTGTCATATGTTTATTCTGTGTTAGGGTTTTTCTAACATATTTTGTCTTGGTGTTCATGATAGCTTTGGTGATTTTTTCTTGATTTGCCGCCATCTTGTTTCGGCCGCCATTTTGACGTCCATCTTTGATGTTTATGTTTTTAGGACACCTTTTATGTTTAGTTTGATGTTTAGTTTGATGTTTAGAATTCTAAGTTTAGTTTTTTTCTTTTTATCAGTTTCCACCGCTCCGCGCTTCACGCTCCACACTTTACTGTTCTGCGCTCCCACTCAAGCTAGTCATATCTACTCCACATATTAGCATCAATTCATATTCTAAACTTGGATCAGTTTTTCCGCCACGCTCCTCTCCATAGGTTTATCATTATGTTTAGCTTTTTTTATATATTAATATTACGAACTGATTCCTATGACATTGACAAGTATGACCATATCCACAATAAAACTTTAATTAATTTTCCAATTCTAGTGTTCGTTTTGTTTTGTGAGCGCGTCGGTTCTTTGTAGCATCAAAATTACATCCTCCAGAATTTACATAAGTCATCTTAAAATCTTACAGCAACTCAAGGGCAAGCACAGGTGTCACGTTTCAATATATCACTTAAGGTGATTATGAACCGGTTAATTACTACTAATTAACTAACCACACCACGATCCACTCTCGCAGTCATACAATTAAATAGAGTCAACAAAAGTATAAGTTTCAGACGCCTGTTTATGTATAAACTCGCCACCTCCCTCGAGCCTTCACTCAAAATATGTTCCTTTTACGTTCTCAACACGTAAAAAACCCGTGGTCACTGACAAAATGCCAGTAGTATATAGAAAATTATAGTAACACGCTGATCCCGTGTAAATACAGTCAAATGAGAATGTTCTGTTCAAAAAAAGCTCTAGTTCATGCAGGTGTCAAACACCCCACGTTGTCACTACTCCAATGTAATCACAGATAAGAAAAGACAACGGTGGTCAACGGGGTGCGTAAGACATGGTGCACTTAGCTTTCTTTCTGCCACTGGTTAGCCGGTATGCTGGTTAGCCGGTTTGCTGGTTAGCCGGTTCGCTGGTTAGCCGGTCTGCTGGTTAGCCGGTTTGCTGGTTAGCCGGTTAGCGTAGCTTCCTCAGGTCCCAGCTCCAACGTCTGCAGCTAGCAGTGTCCCGCCAAAGGCAGCCGTGCAGCGGTTACAGGAAAACGAAACGAAGGCTGCAAACAGAAAGCATCGGTGCACTAAACATGTCAGCTACCCCTCACCCACCACCTTTAAACATGTCATCTTTAAATATCTCATCGAGCACGTGGGCCTGCACAAAACGGACTTTTTACAACAACAAAACAGTCATTTTCCGTCCTTCTCTCCCTATCTGCAAAAACCATATACAGATTAGTATTTTAGCGTCACAGAGAGTAAATTATGCGCTAACCTGGAAAGAACAACAGAGAGTATTTCATTCCACAAACACAGACTCATCAACAGCGTTAAATAATGATTTATTACCTCAAAAGCCTATGATTGTAACACTCTCAAGGAAGCAAAGTCCGCCTCCTCCCTGGAACAGCCTCTGTTCGTCAACAGTGACAACAACGTCCAGAACCCCTTGTCGAATCCTTATGCGAAAGCCATCGCACGACGAAGGAAAGTTGACGACTTGTCCTCAGCAAAATATGTGGCAGTGAGAAAGAAATAACTAGTGGAAGTTCCCCTAGAGTGCCGAATATAATATTCGGTGAAAATCCATCATACTCTAGAAACTGTGTATTAGATCCTTCCCCTTCTGCCGCTGGGTGTCAAGTGCCCCGTCCTTGTGTCTCTGTCAGACAACCTAGCCAATAACACGTGACTGACCTTGTCACAAAAACCAGTCCAGCTATACACAATTCTGCCTCCCAAGCAGGAAAAAGACACGAGAAACTCAATCCATGAAAATCCCGTGCGCGCTGTCAGCGAAAAACCGTCAGCCCTATGACAGCAAAAACCCCCACCGTGAAACTCGTGCGCTACAAAACATCCGTGCTCGTTGAGCACTGTCAGCAACCTCTGCTGTAGCCCAATATCACGCACAGGCGCTTTCTATCATAATTGACCAAGAACAGGCACTCGACCGAGTGACCCTTTCTTGGTCTCTGTCACCCGATCGTGACAACAGGTTTTTTTTAAAAATGCTTACGCACATCTTTGCGATTAAAATAATATGATTAATCTTCTTCATATTGTTGCTGTTACTTTTAATACCAAAAAGCACATCTGTAACATTCAATCTAATTCTTTCGCCAATGTTTACTAATATGTACATTTCAATATATTTCCAAAACCTGAGCACGGTTGGGCATTCAAAGAAAAAATGCTCCAATACATCAAGTTCATCCTCACAATATGTACAGTTTTTATCAGCCTTCACTTTCATTTTACACAATAAGATATTAGTTGGATAAATGTTTTGCAATATTTTCCAATGCAGTACACGTAATCGAACTTCACTAGTGACAGTGGCTGCTAAGTTCCAATTCTTTTCGTCAATTTCAAATCCTAACTTTCTTCTCCAAAATCCTTCTGAACAGGGTGGGCTGTATTTTTTTCCTACGAGAATCTTTCGAATTTCTTTTACTGATCTCACTTTTTTTCCACAAAAGGTCGGAGTGTCACAGACTGAACAATTTACATCGTCTATAGCTACATTTCTTAAAAGGAGATGTACAGCTGTACGAACAACATTGTACTCAAGCAACCTATTTGCAGTGTAGCCAGTTTTTTCACACACTTCTTCATAGGTAGCAAAACATTCTCACACACATCGCTCACATACATTATACCACTTTTAATCCAATCCGCAAAAAAGAGTGGGTTACCTTGACAAATTATATCTTTGTTGTTCCACAACAAACCCGATACAGAATTACCATTATCGACTTGATTATTATCAAGCCATGCCTTCAACACAGCGGACCAAAATTCCGATTTAATACTGTCCAATCCTTTAAATGGTTTGCTATTAATGTTCGCTAAAAAACATTCTTCTTCTTCTTCTGCGTTCGACGGTTGTGTCTAGGGTCGTAGTTCCGCTGTTGTCGTGTACTGGAACGTCGCTTTCAGGTCTTCTGACGTTCCCCAGAGCTTGGTCTCCAGTGTAGCTCCTTCTGGCCAGATCTGGTTCCGCAGCAGGGTGAAGTTTGTGCATGTATTCAATACATGTTCTACTGTCTGGTCGGCCGCCCCACAATCGCACAATGCCGACTCTGCTACGCCGATCCTTTTCAGGTGCGCTTTAAAGCCGCAGTGCCCTGTACGCAGCCGGAAGATGGCAGTCTGCTCTGCACGGCTGAGGCGGTGGATGGGGTCTTGGTCTGGCTTGTAGCCTCCGTTTCTTTCTTTGAATGCTGTCTTCCAGCGATGCTTGATGAGGGTTTTGGTCTCTCGGAAGGACAGGCTGGTTTCTGGTTGTTCCTGTCTTCCTGCATCTTTGGCCAGACCATCCGCCTTCTCATTTCCAGCGATGCCGCAGTGCGCTGGAATCCACTGCAGAACTACGGAGGCTTTCTGGGACAAGTCGTTCAGGGACTTCTTCAGCTCTTCCACGAGGTGTTCTGCAGGGGCTGTGAGGACTTGTAGTGCGGACAGGCAGTCAGAGAGGAAGACAACCTTGGGTGGGGTTTCCTCAAGAGAGGTGAGGAAGTCTGCAGCTGTATGGAGGGCAACAACTTCTGCTTTGAAGTTGGAGCGAAAAAAAAAAAAAAAAAACCCCATTCAAAGCGACTCCCAAAACGAAAAAACAGTGCTTTTGGGAGCCATGACCATTTCTGGTCTTCATTAGACAGAGTTAGGTTCACAACCCAGCTTAACAAAAAGGAACACTGCATCTGTCGCAAATCAATCATATTCAATCCACCTTGCTTAACTTCGTTACATAAAACAGTTCTTTTCACCGTTTCAGATGCCTTCCTGTTGCAGTCTTTTTTTGCGCCGCACGAAGCGAAACATTAACCTATTAATTTCAGTTAGAACGTCGTCTGGTACAATCAGCGCCTGCATTATATAGACAAAATGTGGCAGAATAAACGTTTTAAATACACAGACTTTACCAATAATGCTCAAATTCCTTTTCTCCCACACGCAGATGAGCCTTTTCGCCACATTCACTCTCTCTTCCCAATTCTCTCTCACTTTTGACGCACGCATGTAATTACAGAAATATACACCCAGAATTTTCATTTTGTCTGTACAAGCAAAACCGCAACACTCATTCCTACAGTTCTTCCGTGACCCAAACCACATTAGCTTGGATTTTTGGTGATTTATGTTCAAACCTGATATTTCCGAAAATTTATCAATCAAAGCCAGGGCTTGGAACATGTCATGTTCATCTTGCAAAAGCAATGTAACATCGTCAGCGTACAACAATACTTTCAAAACTTTATCCATATCTCCCTTGTTCCATAATGACATACCCTTTATATTTTTGGCCTCTCGAATTTTGATTGCTAACAATTCAACTGCTAATACGAAGGCTAGTGCGGAAAAAGGACAACCTTGCCTTATTCCGGAATCAATATTAAAAAATTCAGATAACCAACCACAATAATTTACACAACTTCTTGCGTTTTTCATCAAAACATCAACCCATTTCACAAAATCAGCTTCAAAACCAAATTTTTCAAACATCTTCAACATAAACTCTTTGGAAATGCAATCAAATGCATGAAAAAAGTCAATTGACACCATCAATCCAGGCTTATTATTTAAATCTGCATGTTCTAAAACATCATCAACTAATCGCAATAAGGTTGAGACACGTCTACCTTTTATATACCCAACTTGATCCTCATTCACAACACTCCCTACAACACCAGAGAGCCGAAGAGCTACACATTTCGCTAATAACTTATAATCTGTATTGGTCAGTGAAATAGGTCTCCAATTCTTTAAATCATTTCTTGATAAATCCTTCCCTTTATGAATCAGTGTAATTGCCGCTTTACACTGTGAATTAGATAGAGTTCCATTCTTAAAAGCAGAGTTAAAAGAAGCAAGTATATACCCTTTTAGGCTCCTCCAAAAAACCTTATAAAACTCAACTGTTAATCCATCAATTCCAGGCGCAGAACCATTATTCATACGCTTTAGAGCTGACAAAACTTCTCCTTCTACCACTTCCCCTTCACAGCTGTCTTTCTGCTGATCATTTATTTTTAAAACCTTTGTTCCATTCAAAAAAGTGTCAATTTTCAAGCTCATGTTTCCCTCATCAATTTTTCGTTTATACAAATCAGCAAAATACGTTTTTTGGACGAGAATAATATCCTCTTGCGTTGTAACAATTCGTCCATTATCATCTGTTACACTTTCCATTATTTTTGCATTTGCTCTCGCCTTTTCTAACCCAAGAAAAAAAGGTGTGTTCCTTTCACCTTGCTCGATCCATTGAACTCTTGCACGCACCTGTGCTGCACGAGATTTACGCTGCTCTAACAGTTCTAACTGCAGCTTGACCTTCTGCCGTTTACCTTGCGTTTGAATACAGTCAGGGGAGATCCCAAGGGCTTTATCCAACTCATTTAATTCTCCATACAATTTTGCAACATCATTTTTAATTTGAAAACTTTTAAGCTTACTAAAATTTTGTGAGAAATCTTTGATTCTCATTTTCAATAATTCCCAACCAAGTTGACAATCCTCTTCATAATCAAGTTGAAATGTGTCAAACATTTTGTTCATTTGATCAACAAAGCTCACATCATGTAACAGAGAATTATTACATTTCCAATAACCCTCTCCTCTAACGACATCACAGAGTTTAATATGAATACTACAACCTCTATGATCCGACGTCGCAACAGAGATTATGTCACAATCAACAATCTTTTCAAACACACTTAAACTACTAAAAACGTAGTCAAGTCTTATTGCCACAAATGGAACATTTTTTGACCATGTAAATTCTTTTCTATCTAAATTATGCATTCTCCATACATCGTATAAATCACATTCATTCACCAGGTCATTAAATTGTTTCACAACAACATTTGAATGATTCTCTCCACTTATTATGTCGAGCTCATTGCTCATGACACAATTAAAATCACCACACAACACTATATCACCATCTTCCTTTTTTAACATGTCTGATACATCTGTAAAAAAGGTCATTTTCTCTCTAGACTCGTTGGGTGCATATACATTTGCGATAATCAAACATTGGTTATCACTACCAATCTTCACAGCAAGAATGCGCTTCGTTTCACACACGATCTTTACTTAATCACATACAAACCCTTTTTTCAATAATATAACTTGTCCCGAGCTATGCACGGTACTTTCGCTGTAAAACAGATCACCACCCCACTCTCTCCTCCATTCTTCACTGACATCTTTAGTAATATGCGACTCTTGCAAACAAATGACATCATACTTTTTGCTTCTGAAAAACGTAAACAAACTTTTCCTTTTCTTTTGGTTCTTAATCCTCGAGTATTCAGCGAGAACAATTTCATGTTACAAGCCATTGTCAGTGTCTAGTATCAGTGTCAGTTCTTGTTACACAGCACGTGCGCTAGTTGGCACTCGCATCAAGCCGTGCGTGTTTCTCCACGCCTTCTGTTGTTGGGGAAACCCCCTCTGTCTCTTGGCGTGTCCGCTTGGGGGTATTTGACCGAGTGCGAGAGTCAAAATCGAGTTGTGTTTGTTTCTTGCTGTTCCTGTCTTTTGTTAATTGTCTACCTCTTTCTACGAGTGCTGATTTTCCCTGCTTCTGTTTTGGTTTGTGTTTTGCAGAGGAGTGCGTGTTTGTGTTTTTGCTTTGAGGTTGCTTATCTGTCTGAGCTGAGCTGCGCCGCCCTTGTGAGGGGGATGTTGTCCGTGGGAGCTTGGGATTCTTTGCTGACGTCTGTTGTCTGGGCGTCTTCCCACTCGTCCTCTTCCGTCTCTCCACCACCCCTTGCGTCATCGGCACGGGAGTCCTGCACGGGGCCGCTCTGTCCACCCTCGTTGGTTGGTATATAAACATTCATAATTAGTATGCGTTATTTGTTTGTTTTTTACCAAAATATGACATTTTACACAGAATGTGACAGTCAGTGTTCCTCCGAGACCACACCAGCGGTCGAGGTAAACAATAACTGTTGAGATCTGTGTAAAATGTCATATTTTTGTCAAAAATACTAATAACATTTATGTATCGATCGATTCTGGTTAGAGTTCGTTTTAGTTTATATGATTGAACGCACACAAACATACAATATTTTATAGTCTCGGCTGGACGCCTAAATATGAGTTTGTGTCTGCCTCTGACGTCACATGGCTCAAAGAAGATAAATCAAGTGTTCAAGTTTAAGTTCAAGTTCAAGTTTATTGGTCCATAACCCATGGGGGCATTTTGAACAATAAATACAATCAATACAATCATGATATATGCTAAAATAATAAATAAATAAATAAAAAAATAAAAAATAAAAAATAAAAAAAATAGAAAATAAAAAAAATTATGAAAAACTGTTACAAATTCTATTAGTAAAGTCCAAAATATTCTTTAGCAATTTCTTTTTCTTAGTAGCAAACAACTTTTTAAATTTAAGTGCATTAGGTTTTTTCCAATAGTAAGGTGGTAACAACTCAGCTCTTTCTTCTTTGAAAAAATCACAGACAAATAAATAATGGAATTCATCACCTATGTCATGCGATACACATTTGGTGCAAGTTCTTTCTGACCTCGGGATGTTAAGATAACGTTCTTTCTGTTCTAAACTTCATCATTGAACACATTGCTGATATGGCAGGGTTGTGACGTAGTCTTCACATGCAAAAATATCTTTGAACATTCGATAATTCCAAAACATATTTTTTGTTCCAATTTCTGTAAACCATTTATGGATATACTGGTCATATAGACTTCTTTTTACTTTCTTTTTAAACCATGTGCTTGAGTATTGAATATTTTCTTGAGAAGTCCAAAGGCCAGAGAGACCAATTTCATTTAAGGTTTTTTCAATGAAACATAAGTACTTGGATTCAATCATCTTGTTGATATACAATCTATAAGTAAAGCAATACACAATACTTGAAAATTTATTTTTATGAATAGGACTAATCAGTTTATACCAATAGCAAAGCATTCTACATTTCATATTAACATCTAGTGGATATCTTCCAAGTTCACCAAATATCATAGCATTTGGAGTTGATTTTTTTAGTTTGAAAACAATTTTATAAAAACGCAATTGAAGTTTAGTAGCAAGTTCACAGGAACCAAAACCCCATACTTCACATCCATACAATAAAATTGGAGCAATCATTTTATCGAACAGGTCAACTTGTATGTCCACAGGTAGTGACAATTGTCTACAAGTGCGCAAAAGAACAAACATTGCCCTTGAGGCACGATCATATAGATTCTTCTGTGCGACTGAAAATGTATTATTATAATTAATCTTAAGGCCCAAGTACATTACATCAAACACTACTTCGATTAAATTGCCATTGTACGTAAACAGTGGTTTATTTCTAATTTTACCTCTGGAAAAAACTATAACTTTCGTTTTGTTTACATTAATATTTAGACGCCATTTTAAACAGTATTCGTGCATTTTGTTTAAACATTCTTGCAGGTTTTTTTCCGACTCTGAGCAGATCACAGTATCATCCGCATACAGTAATAAAAACATTTGAAACAAAGCATTTACATCCGTATCATCCATTCCAGCCACAATAGCCTCTCTTGACATAGATTGTAAACCATTACTGTTTTCCAACAGAAAAGGCTTTAGATCATTTAAAAATAGAGCAAAAAACAACGGTGACAAGTTTTCCCCTTGTCTAACTCCACACAAACTGGGAAAATATCCAGAACACTCACTATTAACTTTAACACAAGATTTGGCATTTTCATACAAATTTCTTACAGTTTTTAAAAACTTCCCATTAACATCAGAACTAACTAATTTCTCCCATAAAAATGCACGGCGAACTTTATCAAACGCTTTTTCATAGTCTACAAATGCACAAAACAGTCGCTTCTTTTTGTTGAGAAAAATTTTTAATATACAATGCAAAGTAAAAACATGGTCTAGTGTTGAAAAACCTGTGCGGAAACCTGTTTGTTCTTGACCTAATTTGTTATTACTCTCCAAAAAGTTTGATAACCTATCATTTAAAATTGCACTGAAAAGTTTTCCGAAGCAGCTGAGTATAGTAATTCCTCTATAATTTGTGGGGTCAGCTTGAGAGCCTTTATTTTTGTACAATGGAATAATTTCACCTACGGCCCATTGTGTTGGAACCTTTCCTGACTGCAAAACAACATTAAACAACAATACATAAATATCAATCATTCGATCATGTGACGCTTTTAAATACTCATTAATTATTTTATCCTGACCGCATGCCTTATTGTTTTTTAGCTTGTCTATACATTTGATAACTTCCTCCTTTGTAAAAGGCGCATTAAGAAATTCATTACTTGCTTCATTTAAATGTTCATTATCCATTTCATTTTCATCACACTCTTGTAGTTTAGTGAAATGTTCGAAAAACTCAGAACAAGTTGGATAGTTAGTTTTGGAATTATTCTTTTTATTTTTATTTAGAAGATTCCAGTATGCTTTCGGGTCAGTACTTCTTAACTTTCTCAAAGTTTCAACGAACTCATTATGATACGACTTGCATTCCTTTTTTATTGTCTTTTTGTATTCTTTAAAAGCACTCTTTTTTCATGTTCATTGAACACATTTTTAAACCGTCTTGCTTTGTTTTTCGCATGTAAAAATATTTTTCTTTTCTCTTTGCAAATTGCACTAAACCATGGTTGTTGTAGTTTAAATTTCTTTGAACGTGGCTTTTTCATAAATTTTTGTTTTTTAATTACACCGATTTTCTCAGCAGAACAATTTAAAATATCACAAATCTTATTAGTAACACTATCAACGTCATCTGTTGTCGTACTCTCACTTGTAGCTAGCATATTTTGTAATTTAGTTTCAACAGTATAAATATCATCCTCATTCAGATTAACTACAAAAGCTAACTTGGTCCCATTGTTATTGTCCCATTTTGGTTTTGTGTACTTGTTATCCTTTTCTCTACCTTTAGACAGCAAATCTTCATTTTTGTTTTTTTTCACAACTTCTGCTAGGCAATCATTAGCGCGTACTTCATTATGTTTTAATAAATGCAAAACAACAGGACAGTGTACATCAGAATACATTTCACAAAATTCCATCACAGAAAAATAATTAACTTTCGAGAACAAATCTGTTGACAGGATGCAATAATCAACAACGCTCTTATCCTTACATGT
The DNA here is from genome assembly GCF_037325665.1 of Littorina saxatilis. Lineage (NCBI taxonomy): Eukaryota > Metazoa > Mollusca > Gastropoda > Littorinimorpha > Littorinidae > Littorina > Littorina saxatilis. The sequence continues at coordinate 52,692,585 of NC_090260.1, forward strand.
GCATTTACCAACCCCTGTATCATCGCCAACTCTACCATTAGCAATAACTAAGCCAGTCATTTTACAAAAATCAATCAATTTAAAACCAAGGTTATTAGTATTATTATCCTGTGAGGCCCGCTCACCTATTAGAGTACCAACCTCATCAGAGTCAAACAAGTCATTATCAACAAAACCTTCTGAATGCTGATCATCTTCATGCAACATTTCACTCAGATGACCCAAACTGCATGTACACCTCTTCAAGTTCAGCATAAACATCTTTGTTATGGTAAGGTGACCCTTCAGGGGGAATATATAAAGCACAGAAAAGGGTGTCACGTCCAAGTATTTTCTTATCTAACTTAAAAAATAACGCATTCTCACACATTTCTACATCCAAAAATCTATACCATATTTTCATCTCTTCTTTTATCTTATGTGACAGCTTTTTTTCTTCAAAAATAGTTATATTATTAGCAAACACTTCCCGTAATAAAACTAATACACCGCCTGATTTTCTGCGAAATGTTCCTCTATTCTTATAGAATGCTATATAACCTGGAATGTTAATCTCATCAATATCATCAAGTTTGCTCTCGCTAAAACAAATAATGTCATATTTGGCAATAAATTTCACAAATTCAGGAAATTTTAGCTTTGAAGTGATTCCACAGACATTAAGCGCTAAGCAGGAGAGTATATCAGGATTATCCTCAATACTATATTCAGAACCAAAGGAATCTCCAATCTCACTATCAACATTATATACATCTATTTTAACAGTAGATTTGTTACGTACATTCTCAACATCTAACGAGTCAAAATGAACATCAACATCTGACATTACAACAACATTATCCATTTCATGCGCATTGCCAACATCCAGAGAGTCATGCAGAATATCAACATCAGAAACATTTGCATACACATCAACAACATCAACATCATCAGTATCACCACAGTCTTTCACCACTCTGTCTTCACCTCCCTCTTCACCACCATCATCACCCCAGACATTCACTATATCTTCATCACCACAGTCATTCACACTGTCTTCACCTTTCTCATCACCACCATCACCACCACAGTCATTCACTCTGTCTTCACCCCTCTCATCACCACCATCACCACCACAGTCATTCACTCTGTTTTCACCCCTCTCATCACCACCATCACCACCACAGTCATTCCCTCTATCTTCACCTCTCTCAACACTACCATCGATACATATTCACATTCACGCGCCTGCATAAAATGCAATGCTTTTCAAAAAGTATGATGACACAAAAAATGTTGTTTGATAAGAGAGAGAGTTGCCTTAATATGTCTTATATCCGGAGTCTCCGAATAAGAACAAAACTCGGATATAAGAAAGCAAAACATGTTTCCCATTGGACTTCTTTATAAGCGGGTTCCACTGTACGCCCAGAATCTTAATTTGTTTTCTCATCTTAATCCTAATCCTTCCTCATTACTAGTTCGGTTTGCACCTATCCACATTGCTTCTGATTATAATATATTAATAGTTTCTCTTCTTCAGCGTTCCAGAATGTTCTGGTTACGTGTGAGCTCATTTGCCCATTTGGGTTCCCCACGCTATACTCTGAGAGCATAGTCAGCTCACTCCGCTTTCGTTGAGTAGGCATGCTGGGTATTTTCGTTTTTCCATATCTCACCGAACTTCGACATGGATTACAGGATATTTTCCGTGCGCACTTGGTCTTGTGCTTGCGTGTACACACGAAGGGGGTTAAGTCACTAGCAGGTCTGCAGATAAGTTGACCTGGGACCTCGAACTCAATTCCGATGACAAAAACACTTGGTGAGAGAAGACAACCTTTTATCCTACATACATGAGAGAGACACTCGTGAGATTGTGAAGGAAATCACGAATAACACTGTAACAGGCAAAGTTTGACAGTGATATCCTCCACGCTTTTAGAGGGCTAACCAGAGATACAGCGTGACATAGCAAAGTGTGTTACACGTACTGTGAATGACACTCACTGACCGGGGATAGTTGACGTTGTAAATCGCAACTAGGGTATTGTTACACTTTACCACTGTCCTTGGACATTGAGGGGTTGTCCAAGTAATCGGCCGGGAGGAAGGAAGCCCGGATAGATGCGAGAGGAAAGCATTTAACAGGTACATGGAATAAGCATTCGAATATCGCTAGAGTGTTTATCGCATAAGTTGAATCGACTAACACTGTAAACATAGCAGACAGATATCTAAGACAAGATGTCCGCTATTTATGTTGTGCAGTGCGTCGTATAACCGGTCTGAGAGGGAGATAGCGCCCAGATGACAAGTGTGAATGATCTGAGAAGCCGGCCGCCGAAGTATCATAATTCTAGACCAGCATAGCTGGAATTCGACGGGATTTCGCGAAGTTATTGCAAGGTTATGGTTGTCCGTATAGTTGGACCATAGAGGTCACATGACGAAAGGAACTGAGTAGATCGCCAGTGGAAGAAATTAGTATTCAGATACAGTCATTTCCTTAGTGAACTGCCATAGACGCTGTGTAAGTCTGTGTATGAACAGAGTTAAAATATGTCTATAAGATCTTAATTACATAAGATTTAATGAGTGTTTAGTAGGCAGAGCAGACGGTGATTTGAGTCTGCCGGAATATGAACTGTAACTGTTTTTTCTGACAACACACGAGCCGTGAATCGATACCAGTAAAGTAGATATCGTGTGCCTGTGAGTTCACGAACTGTTTGTGTATTTTTCTAGATAAGTGAACGGTGTAGGGTTTTGTTAGTGAAATTGTGCACGGGATTGTAATATCGAGTTGTTTTTGCATCCAAATCTGTGAGTACCCAATTTTTGAATGCCTAACATTTATGTTCATGATTGTGTGTATTTGTGTGTATGTATATTGTAACTGTATAATACAGTGGAGGGAACCTACATTTTGGAGTTGTGTTTGTTCCTGTATGATAGCGTACTATCGTATTTGCATTCATTCACAGATATAATAATCGTTCATATCACACATGTAAATGAGGTCATGTCAAGCAAGTCTGGCAGGGACCTGTTTGTCCACTCCTTATGATGCCAAAGTCACCGAGACAAACGTCATTATAGAAACAAATTGCGCTCGCTAATAACTCTAGATGAATTGTTAGAGCTAACACGTCACGCCACACTTTCAGAGTGACGTTTCTTTGCTTTGACGTAATAGATTGCACGAGGCTTTAGAAGAGATCGAGGTTCCAAAACAAGTGTCTTCAATTTAGCTGCCTCGACTGCAGGACATGTTCAGTAAAATACACGTAAGTACAGTATGTAGGATAAACAGAATACTACATGGCTTGCTGTGTCGTACCAGATTTACACTCGTTGCTTTTTCAAATAGTGAACAGCTCGCTTTCGCTCGCAGTTCATTATTTTTAAAAACAACAAACAACTCGTGTAAACCTGGTACGACACAGCAAGCCATGTAGTATTCTCTACGTCTCACCCCACAGTTGATTTCAAAAACGCTTCAAATCCAACCGTTATATCCAAAATAACTTCTTGTGCTACTAAACAATACTTGCACCAATCGCATAAAGTTATTCCCAAAACCTCATATTTTAAAGGCATTCAACATAATACTCTGTTGATATACTCTCAAAGGCTTTCTGAAAACTAAGAGCAAATATCAAACCAGATTTTTCTTGTAATCTTAAATGTTCAATAACATTATCTATTGTTCTCAATGTGTGGGAAACAAAAGTTTCTGCTTTTAATAAACCCACTTGCTCTCCATGCACTATGTTTGAAATAACTGAACACAATCTATGAGCAGAACATTTAGCCACCATCTTGTTATCAATGTTTGTGAGGGAAATCAACCTCCAAAGTAACAATGTTTTTGTTGATAATTAAAAACAAGTCGCGTAAGGCGAAATAACAACATTTAGTCAAGCAATAGAACTCACAGAACGAAACTGAACGCACTGCTTTTTTTCACCAAGAGCGCATATACGTAGTTTCGTCAGTCCACCGCTCGTGGCAAAGGCAGTGAAATCGACAAGCCAGACTAGTGCGGTAGTGGTCGCGCTGTGCTGCATAGCACGCTTTTCTGTACCTCTCTTCGTTTTAACTTTCTGAGCGTGTTTTTAATCCAAACATATCATATCTATATGTTGTTGGAATCAGGACCCGACAAGGAATAAGATGAAATGTTTTAAAATCGATTTCGGAAATTTTATTTTCATCATAACTTTTATATTTTTAATTTTCAGAGCTTGTTTATAATCCGAATATAACATATTGATATGTTTTTTGAATCAGACAATGATGAAGAACAAAATGAACGTAAATTTGGATCGTTTTATACAAAAATTAATTCTAAATACAATTTTTCGGATTTTTAATGACCAAAGTCAATAGTTAGTTTTCAAGCCTCCAAGCTGAAATGCAATCTCATAGTCCGGGCTTCGTCGAAGATTGCTTGGCTAAAATTTCAATCAATATGATAAAAAAAACAAGTCGCGTAAGGCGAAAATACAATATTTAGTCAAGTAGCTGCCATTTTTCAGCAAGACCGTATACTCGTAGCATCGTCAGTCCACCGCTCATGGCAAAGGCAGTGAAATTGACAAGAAGAGCGGGGTAGTAGTTGCGCTAAGACGGATAGCACGCTTTTCTGTACCTCTCTTTGTTTTAACTTTCTGAGCGTGTTTTTAATCCAAACATATCATATCTATATGTTTTTGGAATCAGGAACCAACAAGAAATAAGATGAAAGTGTTTTTAAATTGATTTGGACAATTTAATTTTCATCATACTTTTTATATATTTAATTTTCAGAGCTTGTTTTTAATCCGAATATAACATATTTATATGTTTTTGGAATCAGCAAATGATGGAAAATAAGATAAACGTAAATTTGGATCGTTTTATAAATTTTTATTTTTTTTTACAATTTTCAGATTTTTAATGACCAAAGTCATTAATTAATTTTTAAGCCACCAAGCTGAAATGCAATACCGAACCCCGGGCTTTGTCGAAAATTACTTGACCAAAATTTCAACCAATTTGGTTGAAAAATGAGGGCGTGACAGTGCCACCTCAACTTTCACGAAAAGCCGGATATGACGTCATCAAAGACATTTATCAAAAAAATGAAAAAAACGTTCGGGGATTTCATACCCAGGAACTCTCATGTCAAATTTCATAAAGATCGGTCCAGTAGTTTAGTCTGAATCGCTCTACACACACACACACACGCACACACGCACACACACACGCACATACACCACGACCCTCGTTTCGATTCCCCCTCGATGTTAAAATATTTAGTCAAAACTTGACTAAATATAAAAATGAGGGTGTGACAGTGCCGCCTCAACTTTCACAAATAGCCGGATATAACGTAATCAAAGACATTTATCCAAAAAATGAAAAAAATATCTGGGGATATCATACCCAGAAAATCTCATGTAAAATTTCATAAAGATCGGTCTAATAGTTTACTCTGAATCGCTCTACACACACGCACAGACAGACAGACAGACAGATAGACAGACACACACGCACACACACACACACACACACACACATACACACACACACACACACACACACACACACACACACACACACACACATATACCACGACCCTCGTCTCGATTCCCCCTCTATGTTAAAACATTTAGTCAAAACTTAACTAAATGTAAAAAGGAGTTATTTTTTTAATTTAAACTGTGATCAGATACTTTACATGTGATTTTTGTTCTCCTTCGTCAATCCATTTTTCTCTCGATCTTATTTGAGCACTGTGTAACTCGACGTTTTGAATAAATTCCAATTTTAATTTCAACCTTTCTCTTCTTAAAATAGCAGATTTATCATCCGGGTCTTTTGTTAAATGTGATTCACATAAATTCAAATCATGTTGCAGTTCTACCTTGTTAGTTCTTTTAATTACAGCTAATGTCTTACTGTACTGTATGGACATTTCTTTAATGTCCAATATCAGCAACTCCCACTTCATTCTCAGTCACATGTTCAGACAGAAAATTATCAATAATCTGGTTCATTAAATCAACATATGCCTGGTGTTTCAAGAGAGAATTATTATATGTCCGATACATGTATCCTGAACCCCTGCTTACGTCAGAACATTTTGATTGCAAATACACACTCCTGTGTTCCGTCGAACGTTTTGGGTATATATTACACTCAAGAGCTTCGTCCATTGCGGTATGATTTGTATCATGTAATCCAATCGCCGTGCTATTAATTTACTCCTCCCTTTGACAAAGTATATATATATATTTTTTTTTTGGGGGGGGGGGGGGGAGTGCAAATCTGCCACATATCATTTACAAAACAATAATTTAAAAAAAAATCATTTAAGGCTTTTACCTAACTATCTTGGTGTTTCTCGCCACTAATATTGTCAAGTTCGTTACTCAACACATGATTGGAACTTTATTTTACAAGGATATAGTTATAAGGCCACAGCGAGAGAGAGAGAGAGAGAGAGAGAGAGAGAGAGAGAGAGAGAGAGAGAGAGAGAGAGAGAGAGAGAGAGAGAGAGAGAGAGAGAGAGAAAGAGAGAGAGAGAGAGTAATTGAGTCAAATTTGTTTTACCATTTTTTTTCTTCGTAATGACATACATGGGTTTCCATAATAAGGTTGGGAAGTTCACGCGTCAAGATTGTGTCGCCACTGCCTGTGAGAAGCACGTGCAGCATGCAACCCATGAATGTTAAAAAAGGCAGTATGCTCACGCTGCAAATTTCTGTATTTAACACTGGGCGACGACAATTTGCAAACATTCTCTGTGAACATGGCGAGAAGACGATTATCAGAGGCGATCCGATGGCAGATTATAGGAATGCATGCTACAGGAGCATCCTTCAAAGCGATTGGTCGTCAACTTGGCTACCACTACACCGTCATCAGCCGTTTGGTACGCAAACATCGTCAGACTGGTGCTGTGAAGGACCGTCCACAGTCAGGGCGACACCGTGTGACGTCAGAACGTGAAGACCGAGCACTTCTCCGAATAATTCGGTGTGAGCCATTTTCAACGAGTACCGTCCTGAAACGAGCATGGCTTCCAAATCGACATCTGTCAACCAGGACCGTACAAAACCGCTTGAAAGCTGCAGGAATGGCAGCCCGAAGAGTCATTAAGCGTCCCCGCCTGACAGATGACCACAAGAGAAGACGCTTGGCATGGTGTCTGGCACAGCAAAGATGGAACCTGAGAACGTGGAGGAGGATCCACTGGTCGGACGAAAGCAGATTCCTTCTCCATGTCACTGACGGCCGACTGAGGGTATGGAGGCACAGGAACACGGCCTATACACCCAGGAACATCAGACAAACTGTTCCATTCGGTGGCGGGTCAGTCATGGTTTGGGGTTGCATTTCCCATGACTGCAAGCTAGACCTTGTCACCATACGTGGCAACCTCACGGGTGATCAGTATATGCGACATGTCCTGGAACCTGTTGTCGTTACTCATTTTGACAACCACCCACTTGCCACAAGACCCGTGTACATGGATGATAACGCCAGGCCTCATCGATCCAGGGCAGTAGTGGACTACCTCCAGAACAACGCTGTAACAACACTCCCATGGCCGGCAATGAGTCCAGATCTTAATCCGCTGGAGCATGTTTGGAACATCCTGGGGCGTCGTATACAAGCTATGCAGCCTCCTGTGCAGACATTACGTGAATTGGAGGCAGCTTTGCATCGTGAGTGGTTGCAAGTGACCCGTGAACAGATCCGACGTTTGACTGGAGGGATGAGACGCAGGGTTGACGCCGTCATCCGGGCACGCGGGGGTTTCACTCGATATTGAACTTTTGAATCGCGTATGCCATCTGAGCACTCTCAATTACATTTGTTCATGACACATTTACCTAAACCTGTCTTTTTCAGCTTGCAGCTCCATACTTATCAGGGGTACTGTTTTAGGGTTAAAACGTCACTTTTTGGCAAGGTACCAAATCACGATTAAAACCAATCAAAACTGGAGTTTTTTTGTGTGATGTTATTTCCTAAGAGTTGCTCTTGTCGATAACATTTGTCAAACCGAGCTCCTGAACTTACTGTTTCCATACCAGAACTTTAAAAATCACTCATGGCTTTTTTCTTTGTGTATAATTACCTTTTATGGTGCCTTTTTTTAAAATGGGGAGGATGGTTCTGTTTGCAGAACGGTACAAAGATGTTGAGGTCAATTGTTTTCTTGTTTAAATATGTGACTGCACGGACTCTGCTCATCATTGTGCTAATTGGTGGTTAAAATTGAATGACTGATTCAGGAAATATGTTTTTATGTTTTCACAGCTGATGTGAGGCACGCTGCCAGGGGAGTGCAGGAGGACGCGAGTGAGGTAGGCCGATATTTTCCTACATGTCAGTTTTCCTGTTTTGGACTAAAATCAAGTACACATATATTTTTTTATTCTGATGTGGCGGTAAAGGCAGATAGTGTGTGTTCTGTTCATGCTTTGGTATCGCTTAGGATATGTTCTTTTGCCGAATGGGACTAGCAGACGAACTGTTGCACCCGTGTTCAAACGTTAAAAACTGTAGCCCATGAAGTTCAGTTTTCTGTGGAAAATAACGTGTATATAGAGAATACTACATGGCTTGCTGTGTCGTACCAGATTTACACGAGTTGTTTTTTTAAATATTGAACTGCGAGCGAAAGCGAGCTGTTCACTATTTGAAAAAGCAACGAGTGTAAATCTGGTACGACACAGCAAGCCATGTAGTATTCTGTTTATCCTACATACTGTACTTACGTGTATTTTACTGAAAATGTCCTGCAGTCGAGGCAGCTAACTTGAAGACGCTTGTTTTGGAACCTCGATCTCTTCTAAGGCCTCGTGCAATCTATTACGTCAAAGCAAAGAAACGTCACTCTGAAAGTGTGGCGTGACGTAATAGTTCTCAAAATTCATCGAGGGTAATTAACGAGCGCAATTTGTTTGGTCTATAATGACGTTTGTCTCGGTGACTTTGGCATCATGAGCAGTGGAAAAACAGGTCCCTGCCAGACTTGCTTGACATGACCTCATTTACATGATACACACACGTGTGATTTGAACGATTATTATCTCACGGGTGTCTCTCTCACGTATGTAGGATAAAAAACCGCTTTATGTTCTGTTGTCGAAGAAACTGAGTGAAAAGAAATTTGAAAGGGGAACTGCTCTTGTCGCTAAACACAATATGAAAGTTACTTGCCATGGGAATTTGCTTGTGTTGAACGTTTGTGCACGGCAGATCTAGATTCAGAAAACAACCGAAGTCATGGATTTTGAGATTCATGTGTTCAAGCCTGTAGTTTTAATTTAAATGCGGTATGTTGGTATTGTTTGCTCCAGAGATGTATATTTCGTACATTGGAGCGTTCGGAACTTTTCAATCGCAAAAGTAAATCCCACAAAGTCTAGCTCCTAAACCTGTGTGCTATCGAGGATTCAGGCCTGTTGTTGGGCAAGTGTTTGTGGTTGCTGAGTAAGTTACCGAAAAATAACTAGCCCAACAAGTTTACGAAGAGAAAGAAGCAGAGGGGGGAATAAGGTTGGATATCTCCAGAAAGTTGCTCCACGTCTGTCGGAGATAGCGACACCGTTGAGACAGCTAGTGAAGAAGACTGTTTGTGAAGATTACTGTGAGGTAGTCCTTGTACACTGTGATTCTTTATTGACAGTCGGTGACGTCGTAGTGTAAAGATCGTGCTCGATGACGTAATTTGTGCAGTGAGCGAGACAGGGGTCTTGGAACAAAAGATTATGTTATAGGAGCAACATATTTTGGTAAACACACACTTCTCGATAGTTCTAGCGAGGATGACATACAGTGATGCCGGTGTTTTGGATTGCTTCGTAATTATTATTAATCTCATTCGTTCGAGATTGAGGTAACTATTAGCAACGCTTGACGACGGACAACATAGGAAGTGTTACGTTACGACACAAAAGTCAACGTTTTCCTATCAGTCTGTTCGTTGGAGCCAAGAGAAGGTGATACACAGACACTGACCTATCTTTGTTTTCATTGTTTTTGTTATCTTCCTTCAAAGTGTTTTTCAAACAATTTTATTCAAATAACTACAAATAACAATGTCACATACAATGAATTAAATACAACTTATAGAGTACAACAAGCTTAGCTTATAAACGTGTGGGTTTTTTTTTGTTCCTCGGAACACTCACACAAAAATGCTTCTTATCTGTAACTGCCTATCAAAAATACTTTCCAACAGTAAAAACGAATTTGGTTTTGTTTATTTATACTAACGCACATCTTTTCAATCAAGATACTGTGGTTCAATTTATACATGGTTGTCTTTTTCACCATTACAAAATTCATACCAAATAAAACATCATTAACTTTCAAAACAATCTTAATTTCTAAAGTACGAAAAATAAATTCTTCAATCAAATAAACTTCCAAAATCTGTATACAACTGGGCATTCAAAAAAGAAGTGTTCAATGAAATCTATGACATCACAACAATAATTACATTTATTAGTTTCTGTTACTTTCATTTTACACAGGAGAATGTTGGTCGGATACATGTTGTGCATAATTTTCCAGTGTAAAACTCTCAATCTCAATCTCGTTTCTTGTGTAGACTGATAGGCAACTATCCAAAATCGTTCATCGATTTCTACATTAAACTTTCCCTACCAAAATCCTCCGGAACATGGTGCATCTGTTTTCATATTAATAATCTCTTTTGTATATATTCTCTGGCACTTGACACATTCTTGCCGTTAAACAGTGGTAAGGTACTGCAAACACCATCACTCATATTTACAACAGTTTTCATCATAAATAATGATACAGCAGCTTTTACAACATTATATTCAAGAATTCGGTTTGGCGAATTTCCAATCAAATCACATATACCTTGATATGATAATATGTCTCCCGAACGGACAATATCAGCTAATACCAATACACCTCGTTGTATCCAACTTTTAAAAAATAAAACTTTGCCACTATACATATTATGCATGCATTATTCCATAATAAAGTCGGTCCGACTGTACCACGATCATAGTGGTTATTATCCAGCCAATACTTTAACACTGCTTTCCAAAAGTGCGATTTCACTAGGTCTAACCCTTTAAATCTTGCACTTTTTCAATCGATAAAAAACGTTCAAAATGCTTTCCAAAACAAAAATACATCATCTTTGGGGTGAAACTCCAATTATTATTTTCATTTGATGTACTCAGTTGTGAAACCCATTGTATTAGAAAAGAAATTTGCATTTGCCTAATATCGATCATTTTTAGGCCACCCATTCAAAACATAAAACGTTTCTTTTCGCCGTTTGAAAGGCCTTCCGATGACAATTTCTTTTTCGCCACAAAAATCTAAACTCTAACGTATTTACTTCATTCAAAACACAGTCAGGTAATACAAACGCTTGCATAATATGTGACCCTCCACCACGAAATAAGTCGCATGTCACCTCGCGCGGTTCTGCGCAAGGCTCAATATAAGTCCGGGGAGTGTCTTGTAACAGTGTGAGGGTCACCTTAGTCACAGGCTTATAACTCAAACAGTTTGAGCTCTTTTCTAAAACGGGTTTCACCACTGGATAGAGCATGCAAAACTCTTTAGGAAAATGTAAAAAATATGAAAATCATGCAAAGGTGATATGCGACTAATTTCGTGGTGGTCACATATACACAAATTGTGAAATTAAAAACGTTTTTACGATACATATTTTCCCTAAAATGCTCAGATTTCGCTTCTTTCATGCGCAAACCAATCGCTTATTATTCCGTATCCTTCCAATCCAATTATCTTCCATCAAAGAATCACTCTGATCATTACAAAACTATGCACCCAAAATCTTCAACATTTTCTTCCAAACAAACTTATAAAATGTTTCATCACAATGTTTCCTGGCCTACTACCCAACCACATCGCCTCAGACTGTATCTTATGTATCCGTGAACCTGAAAAGCCAGAAAGGTCATTTATTATTTCAAGTGCAGAATACATATCAATTTCATCCTTTAAAAAAAAGGGTGATAATCGTCTGCATACAGAGCAATTTTGATAACGGTTACAATATCAACATTATTCCATAACAAAATTCCTCATATACGTCTACTCTGTCTTATTTTCGATTCCAACAATTCAATGGCCACTACAAAGGCCAAACATGAAAACAGGCACCCTTGACGAATCCCGGCTTTCACATAACAAAATTTCAGACAACCATCCACAATACTGAACCGAACTAACCGTGTCGTTCATTAACACATTCACCCACTGAAAAAAATTCTGACCCAAACCCGAATTTTTAAAAGGCTTTTATAATAAACTATGTTGAAATACTATCAAACGCTTGAACACAGTCAATTGCGACTACTAGACTAGGTTGATTTAACTCGTGTGACTGTTCGATTACATCATCAATTAACCTTAAAATAGTAGACACTTTTCTGCCTTTACTATATCCGACTTGATCTTTCTGAACAATATCACCAATAACGCGTCCTAACCTTTTTGCCAAACATTTGGCTATCAGTTTATAATCGCTGTTTGCAAGGGAAATGGGTCTCCAATTCTTCAACTAATTTTTAGGCAAATCCTTTCCCTTGTGTAGTAGGGTAATGACAGCTTTGCGCTGCGTGGAAGACAGTTTTCCATCCTCAAAACTTGCATTAAAAGACGCGATTAACAATGTTCTGATGCGGGTCCAAAACACTTAACAAAAACAAATCTACAGTAATACCATCAACCCCAGGGGCCGACCCAGATTCCATTTGTTTAAGTGCAGCGAGAGCTTCGGCCTCAGTTATCGACCCATCACACTCATTTCTCTGCAAATCTGAAATCTAATGTTGTCACATCAGATAAAAACTGATCCACCTTCTCATCCATGTTTTCAACGTTTACTCTTTTTTGTACAAATCAGCATAGCAATTATTTTGTGCGTTCAGAATTTCACACTGGTCAGTTATCACTTGCCCAGATTCACACTGTATACTGTCCATTATCTTCGCATTTGCTCTGGCTTTTTCAAGGTTGTGAAAATACTTTGTGTTCTTCTCTCCTTGCTCTACCCACTTCGCAGGGGCGCGTACTTGGGCTGCGCGAGCTTTACACTGTTCAACTAATTCTATTTTTAGCTTGAGGTTCTCACGCTCGCATTGCATTCCACAGTTATCTGGGTCATTCGCTAACCTTGCATCCAAATCATTTAAATCAGCATACAGCAAAACAATACCGTTTCTTCTTTCAACGCTTTTCTTCTGCGCGTACTGCATCGCATAATCTCTGATTTCACATTTTAACAGGTCCCATACGGTTTGATAATCAGTATCGTGGATATAATCATATACGTGATAGTCAATCTTTCTATTCATACCATCAACAAAATCTGTATCCTGGAAGAGAGAATTATTAAATTTCCAGTAGCTCGGGCCTCTGTCAATGTCAGTCAATTTGAGTTGCAAAGAACAACCTCTGTGGTCGGAAAAGGGAACAGACAATAAACAACATTCCGTAGTTCTATCAAAAAGTGCTGCACAGTGTAGATTGTATTAGTTGTTTATTAGTTGTTGTGTTGGGTTGCGTCAATAAGACACTTCCTCTCCGCAACCATGCTAATTGTATCTGAAGGAAGCTATGATTAAAAGGCTCTCAACAAATCCAGCTATCTGCATGTTACCTTGCAAGAATGAGAACCCTACATGGTGTCAGAATTGACCAGAATCCACGAACTCTACATAGTGCAGCTCATTTTCAACCAAGTAGGTAGCATCTTTGCAAAGAACTGAAACAATCGAATCGACGCGCTGTTCGTTCAATTCGTTATTTCCGTCCCCGACACATACGCAAGCTGTGTAGGAGTGGACACGTCGTTGACAGAACATTTGAAGTCAAGTGTGTGGCGCAGTGGTTAAGCTTTAGATCTGAATCCGAGTCATGGAATACTTACGAAAGCCGGACCCACTTTCATTTGACGGCAACGTTGCTGACAACTGGAGACATTTTCAAACTAACTTTGACATCTATATCGAGGCAGCGCATGGCAATACAAACGATCGCACTAGATCATACATACTGTTGAATCTTGCAGGGAGAGAAGCTATTGAAAAAGCAAAGACCTTCACCTATGCGCCTGAGGTGAAGAATAACGATGGTGACGTCATTCAGGCTGCCGAGAATTCAGAGAGTGTGGCAGTGCTGAAAGTGAAGTTCCGCGAACTTTGTGATCCATTGACTAATGTCATAATTGAACAACACAGGTTCAACACCAGATTTCAAGGAGAATCTGAGCCTGTACAGAGCTTCATCACATCACTGAAGATCATGGCTGACACCTGTGAATTCGCAGCTCTGAAAGACTCTCTCATTCGTGATAGAATTGTCTGTGGATTGAGATCAGACTCTCTGAGAAAACAGCTGTTGAAAGAGAAGGACTTGACACTTCACAAGGCAGTCCAGATGTGCCACATCCACGACAGTGCAGAGAAACACAGCACGCAGATGTCACAGAGCCATGAAGTGAATGCTGTCACTCACAAACCTTAACCATCGCAGAACAACTCAAGGCCATGTTTGTACTGCGGCCGCATGCAGCCATGCACGAAATAAAGAATTTTGCCCCGCACTTGGAAAAAAGTGCTCAGCCAAGATGAACCACTTTGCGCAAGTATGTAAGTCAAGTCGGACTCAAAGGCGACAAGCAAGTCAGAACGTGAATGTTGTTGATGACGAGGAAGATGCTACTGAAGATTGGGAGGTCCACGCCGTCATGCAGACACAGCATCAAAATGAAATACACTGCACAGCAACCATAAATGCACGTAACATTAGACTGAAAATTGACACCGGAGCAAAATGCAACGTCCTTCCGCTGTCACATTTTCAGAAAGTGAAAGCGACTGAAAATATCAACAAGTCAAAAGCGGTGACCCTTGTGGCTTATGGTGGCGATCGTTTCTCCACTCTGGGCACCGTTGATCTTCACTGCAGGATCGGCGATACGATGCAGATGATCACGTTTCAAGTCATTGATCGACTGACCACCCCCATCCTTGGTTTAAATGACGCCCTCCGCCTACAGCTCATTGAACTTGACAAATCGGTGTATGAGCTCAAGAACGAGGACGAAACTCAGCTTCATGCACAGATTACTACAGAGTTTCGGGACCTGTTTGATGACGACCAGCTAGGGACACTTCCACCCAAGTACGTCATGCGAGTAGACCCCACCGTCGCTCCAGTAGTCAAACGAGCACGCAAGATTCCTCAGGCCATGGAGACGAAGGTCAAAGAAGAGCTGGAAAACATGATCATGAAAGGCGTCATAGTGCGCGAAACTAAGCCCACAGAATGGGTTTCGCAAATGGTGGCCACAAAGAAAAAAAAATGGTGACGTCCGAATTTGCTTGGATCCCAGAGACCTCAATAAATCTCTTCAACGGCCACACTATCCCATGCGTACAGCAGACGACGTAGCATCACGCATCGGCAACGCAAAAGTCTTCTCAACCCTAGACGCAAAGGCTGGATTTTGGCAAATCCGGATGGACAAACACTCCTCACTGCGAACCACATTCAGCACTTCCTTTGCATGCCTTTTGGCATCAACACAGCCTCAGAAGTCTTTCAGCAGGCTATGGAAAGACTGTTTGAGGGCTTCCCATGCGCAATCATCGTCAACGATATTCTGATTTGGGGCTCAACCATGGAGGAACATGATGCAAACCTGAGAAAGATTCTGGAGAGAGCGCGTCAGATCGGACTGAAGTTGAACCTCAGCAAATGCAAGTTTCGAGCAAAGAGCGTGTCTTTTGTTGGACACAGATTCACCGAGGATGGTCTGAAGCCTGACACTGAAAAAAACTGATGCTATCCGGAACATGCCGCCACCGGAGAACCAAGCTGCGCTTCAACGTTTCCTCGGCATGACGAACTATTTGAGCAAGTTCATCAAGGACTACAGCGAGAAGACATCCATATTGCGCGAACTTCTGCACAATGACGTTGTGTGGAACTGGACTGAAATGCACCAGCAGGCGCTTGACCGACTGAAAGAGGACCTTGCGAATCCTCCAGTGCTGAAATTCTTTGACCCTGCAAAGCCTGTGGTTTTGTCTGTGGATGCTTCCAAAAGCGGACTTGGTGCAGCATGTCTTCAGAACGAGTCCCCTGTTGCTTTCGTTTCACGAGCTCTTTCAGATGCCGAAACCAGATACGCACAGATTGAAAAGAAGCTCCTGGCTGCAGTCTTTGCTTGCAAGAAATTCCATGATTTTATCTACGGTCGGCAAGTGACCATAGAGACTGACCACAAGCCTCTGATCAGCATCGTAAAGAAGCCTCTGAATGATGCCCCAGCTCGTCTACAGAGAATGCTCCTGCAGTTGCAGCGATACCACCTGCAGTTCGTCTACAAGAAGGGGAAAGAACTGTTCTTGGCTGACACGCTCTGAAGAACCGGCCGAAGGAGCAGAATTTGAGCATGACGTCATGACCGTGCTATCCATCTCGCCGTCCAGAATGACGGAGTTGCAACAAGAAACACTGGCTGACGCGACCATGCAGAAACTAGCAAAGTTCATCACAGAAGGTTGGCCTGCACACGAGCGTAGTGTGCCGCCTGATCTCAAACCTTACTTTTCTTTCCGCGACGAATTGGTGATTGAAAATGACATCATCCTGAAAGGACAGCGGGCAGTGGTTCCGCCAACGCTACGGTCAACATATGTTGCTGTCCTACACAAAGGCCACATGGGAGTTGAGCGCACCAGAAAACTCGCTAGTGACATCGTCTTCTGGCCAAGAATGCGCCAAGACATTGAGCACGCTGTCTCACAATGCTCCGCCTGTAACACCAACAAAGCCCACCTGCAGAAACAACCTCTTATCAACCATCCTGTTCCTGAGCTTCCATGGTCAACCGTTGCTGCCGACCTGTTTGACTGGAACAACCACCAGTACCTAGTTGTCGTTGACTCGTACTCTGGATGGTTTGAAATGGACTCTTTGCCTGACAGCACTTCACGCTCAGTCATTGGCAAAATGAAACGCCTCTTCGCGACTCACGGCATCCCAGAAAAACTCATGACCGACAATGGCAGTCAGTTCGTCAGTCATGAATTTGAACAATTCGCAAAAGAATGGAACTTCGTACACACCACCAGCAGCCCTTACTACCCAAAGTCCAATGGCCTGGCTGAAAACGCTGTCAAACAGGCCAAGCAGTTGCTAAACAAAAGCAAGAAAAACGGTTCTGACATGATGCTAGGTCTTCTGAACTTGCGCAACACCCCAAGAGACACCATGGGGTCACCGACACAACGCCTACTATCCCGACGAACCCGCACCACCCTGCCAACCTCAACAAAGCTCTTGAGACCCAAGCCCTTGAACACCACCTCCGTCTCACAGCAGTTAAAATCTGCCCGTCAGCAGCAGAAATGTCATCACGACAAGTCAGCAAAAGACCAAAGACCACTGAGACCCAGTGAAGTGGTGCGCATGCAAACTAAAAACGGATTTCAAAAGCTTGCTGTTGTGAAGTCCGCCCGCGGCAGCCCTCGGTCGTATGTCGTCACATCCGACAGCGCAGACTATGTCCGCAACAGACAACATCTCCTGCCTGTCCGTGAACCCAGACCGCAGTGGACCATCTCGAGGATACTCTCACACAACCCACGGTGACGCACTGTGGAAGAGTTGTGAAGCCAAATCCAAACTATTTTGACACTTGATCACATTGACACTGACCGATGTTGGCAACAATGCAGCCAGAATCTGTATTCGAACACAGAAACAAACAATCAAGACAGTGTGAAGACATTGCAAAATCAAAATCGTTTAGTTATTTTTTTCAGGAAGAAAAAGAAAAAAAACAGTTGACAATTTACTTGTTTTCTTTGTTTCAATATTTTTTGATACCTTGCATGAAGAGCAGAAATTAATAACTTTATGTTTGAGTTTAGAGTTTCATGCTACTTTTGTTTTAGCATCGCTTTGGTTTGTTACATCTCTATTGAGAAGGGAGATGTAGATTGTATTAGTTGTTTATTAGTTGTTGTGTTGGGTCATAGAGAAGAGAGTGTGTGCATCGTAACCTAGGATACTACACCACCTAGACTCTGTTGCTACTTGTATGACAAGAGAGAACAGTGTCGCCGAGAAGAGAGTGTGTGCATCTTAACCAGGGGTACTACACCACTTAGACTCTATTGCTACTTCTATGACAAGAGAGAACAGTGTCGCCGAGAAGAGAGTGTGTGCATCTTAACCTGGGGTACTATACCACCTAGACTCTATTGCTACTTGTATGACAAGAGAGAACAGTGTCGCCGAGAAGAGAGTGTGTGCATCTTAACCTGGGGTACTATACCACCTAGACTCTATTGCTACTTGTATGACAAGAGAGAACAGTGTCGCCGAGAAGAGAGTGTGTGCATCTTAACCAGGGGTACTACACCACCTAGACTCTGTTGCTACTTGTATGACAAGAGAGAACAGTGTCGCCGAGAAGAGAGTGTGTGCATCTTAACCAGGGGTACTATACCACCTAGACTCTATTGCTACTTGTATGACAAGAGAGAACAGTGTCGCCGAGAAGAGAGTGTGTGCATCTTAACCAGGGGTACTATGCCACCTAGACTCTGTTGCTACTTGTATGACAAGAGAGAAGAGTGTCGCCGAGAAGAGAGTGTGTGCATCTTAACCTAGGGTACTATACCACCTAGACTCTGTTGCTACTTCTATGACAAGAGAGAACAGTGTCGCCGAGAAGAGAGTGTGTGCATCTTAACCTGGGGTACTATACCACCTAGACTCTGTTGCTACTTCTATGACAAGAGAGAACAGTGTCGCCGAGAAGAGAGTGTGTGCATCTTAACCTGGGGTACTATACCACCTAGACTCTGTTGCTACTTCTATGACAAGAGAGAACAGTGTCGCCGAGAAGAGAGTGTTTGCATCTTAACCTGGGGTACTATACCACCTAGACTCTGTTGCTACTTCTATGACAAGAGAGAACAGTGTCGCCGAGAAGAGAGTGTTTGCATCTTAACCTGGGGTACTATACCACCTAGACTCTGTTGCTACTTCTATGACAAGAGAGAACAGTGTCGCCGAGAAGAGAGTGTGTGCATCTTAACCAGGGGTACTATACCACCTAGACTCTGTTGCTACTTATATGACAAGAGAGAACAGTGTCGCCGAGAAGAGAGTTTATGCATCTTAACCTGGGGTACTATACCACCTAGACTCTGTTGCTACTTCTATGACAAGAGAGAACAGTGTCGCCGAGAAGAGAGTGTGTGCATCTTAACCTGGGGTACTATACCACCTAGACTCTGTTGCTACTTCTATGACAAGAGAGAACAGTGTCGCCGAGAAGAGAGTGTGTGCATCTTAACCTGGGGTACTATACCACCTAGACTCTGTTGCTACTTCTATGACAAGAGAGAACAGTGTCGCCGAGAAGAGAGTGTGTGCATCTTAACCAGGGGTACTATACCACCTAGACTCTGTTGCTACTTCTATGACAAGAGAGAACAGTGTCGCCGAGAAGAGAGTGTGTGCATCTCAACCTAGGGTACTATACCACCTAGACATCAATAACCGTCACAATGTTCATTTTCGATGGGATGAACGAGTGCACTCCCGCAGTGGGGCACTGCGGTTATGAAATTAAAGGCCCCTCCTGTTTTTGGAACCGCAGGAGCTTTCTAGTTTGCTGTTAGGTAGATTTTTGGTTCCTCTTTCCTGTCATGCTCTCTTTTTCTTCATGAATTCTTTTCTTTTTTCTGCCTTCTTGCTCATTCACCTGTATTTTTTCCAAAAATCTCTTCTCTTGCCGCTTGTCTCGCGATTCATGTATAGTTTAATCTGTTAGTGTTCTGATGTAAGTCCAGCAGTAGATAGGTTAAGCCTATTTTAACATACTGGAAACTGGTAATCTTCCAGTAGGTATTAATTTAGTTTTACTAAAGCCTGCTGGGACACAAGTAATGGGTTAGTGCATTTGTAAACAGGAATCGCTTGACAAGTGGCCCCCTTCATCCCCCCCTTCCTCGTCCTGATATGGCTCTGCGTAGTCGGCTGGACGTTAAGCAACAAATAAACAAACAAACAAACGAGTGCACGGACACGCACTCCAAGAGATCAAAGAAGCAGAGAAAGTTGTTCTCAAGTGTGATGCTTTGGAGTTTGGATTAGCTGCCTGCCTGATGGCCGATGGACATCCAGTACCGTACGCATTTAGAGCACTAACAGAAACGGAAATAAACTATGCACAGTTCGAAAAGGAGATGTTGGCGATAGTATTCGGTCTGGAGAGATTTGAACGCTACGTTTATGGAAGACACGTAGAAGTTGAGTCGGATCACAAGCCGTTGATTCCAATCCACAAGAAGAGTCTCCTCAGACCAAGTCAGTACAGTTCGAAGTTTTAACAATTTGAAAGTAGGGAGCCCGAAGTATGTCAAGCAAGATGGGTGATTGAGATGACTGGTGCGTGTAAGATGCAGCTCATTTGCGTGCGTGTGTGGGTGTGTGTGAACTGAAACCTGTCCCTTGGCTGGCTAACAGTCAACATGTACACAATGTTGCAGACGTCGGCAGAACGCAAGATGGCGACGACAGGGCCATCTTCAAAGAAGCGACCGAAGGTTAGTTTTGAAGACATTTTAGCTGGTCCTATACACAGTCCAATATGTTAATTGTTATAACACTAGTCCTATCCACAGTCCATCATGTTAATTGTTATAACACTAGTCCTATACACAATCCATTATGATAATTGTAATAACACTAATCCTATACATAGTCCATCATGTTAATCGTTATAACACTAATCCTATACACAGTCCATCATGTTAATTGTTATAATACTAGTCCTATACACAGTCCATTATGTTAATTGTTATAACACTGGTCCTATACATAGTCCATCATGTTAATCGTTATAACACTAATCCTATACACAGTCCATCATGTTAATTGTTATAACACTGGTCCTATACATAGTCCATCATGTTAATCGTTATAACACTAATCCTATACACAGTCCATTATGTTAATTGTTATAACACTGGTCCTATACACAGTCCATTATGTTAATTGTTATAACACTAGTCCTATACACAGTCCATCATGTTAATTGTTATAACACTAGTCCTATGCACAGCCCATCATGTTAATTGTTATAACACTAGTCCTATACACAATCCATCATGTTAATTGTTATAACACTGGTCCTATACACAGCCCATCATGTTAATTGTTATAACACTAGTCCTATACATAGTCCATTATGTTAATTGTTATAACACTAGTCCTATACATAGTCCATCATGTTAATTGTTATAACACTAGTCCTATACACAGTCCATTATGTTAATTGTTATAACACTAGTCCTATACATAGTCCATCATGTTAATTGTTATAACACTAGTCCTATACACAGTCCATTATGTTAATTGTTATAACACTAGTCCTATACATAGTCCATCATGTTAATTGTTATAACACTAGTCCTATACACAGTCCATCATGTTAATTGTTATAACACTGGTCCTATACACAGTTCATCATGTTAATTGTTATAACACTAGTCCTATACACAGTTCATCATGTTAATTGTTATAACACTAGTCCTATACACAGTCCATCATGTTAATTGTTATAACACTAGTCCTATACACAGTTCATCATGTTCATTGTTATAACACTGGTCCTATACACAGCCCATCATGTTAATTGTTATAACACTGGTCCTATACACAGCCCATCATGATAATTGTACTGACACTAGTCCTATACACAGTCCATCATGTTAATTGTTATAACACTGGTCCTATGCACAGCCCATCATGATAATTGTACTGACACTAGTCCTATACACAGTCCATCATGTTAATTGTTATAACACTGGTCCTATACACAATCCATCATGTTAATTGTTATAACACTAGTCCTATACACAGTCCATCATGTTAATCGTTATAACACTAGTCCTATACACAGTCCATTATGTTAATTGTTATAACACTAGTCCTATACACAGCCCATCATGTTAATTGTTATAACACTAGTCCTATACACAGTCCATTATGTTAATTGTTATAACACTAGTCCTATACACAGCCCATCATGTTAATCGTTATAACACTAGTCCTATACACAGTTCATCATGTTAATTGTTATAACACTAGTCCTATACACAGTTCATCATGTTAATTGTTATCAATCAATCAATCAATCAATCAATGAATCTTATATCGCGCATAATCCGTGGGTACAGTTCTAGGCGCTCTGCAGTGATGCCGTGTGAGATGAAATTGTATACGGCCAGTAGATTGCAGCCATTTCGGCGCATATTTACTTTTCACGGCCTTATTCCAAGTCACACGGGTATGGTAGACAATTATTAACTGTGCCTAAGCAATTTTGCCAGGAAAGACCCTTTTGTCAATCGTGGGATCTTTAACGTGCACACCCAATGTAGTATATACGGGGGGTGGTTCGGACACCGAAGAGAGTCTGCACACAAAGTTGACTCTGTGAAATAAATTTCCGCCGAACCTGGGATCGAACTCGCGCTGACAGCGGCCAACTGAATACAAATCCAGCGCGCTACCAACTGAGCTATATCCCCGCCCGTTATAACACTAGTCCTATACACAGTCCATCATGTTATGTGTTATAAAACTGGTCCTATACACAGTCCATCATGTTTATTGTTATAACACTAGTCCTATACACAGTCCATCATGTTAATTGTTATAACGCTGGTCCTATTTCACAGTCCATCATGTTAATTGTTATAACACTAGTCCTATACACAGTCCATCATGTTAATTGTTATAACACTGCTCCTATACACAGTCCATCATGTTAATTGTTATAACACTGCTCCTATACACAGTCCATCATGTTAATTGTTATAATACTAGTCCTATACACAGTCCATCATGTTTGTTTGTTTTTTTGTTGTTGTTTTTTTTACCTCAGTTGCATGCAGGCTGCTGCAACCCTTCTTTTTTTTCATTTTTTTCTTTTTTTTGGCAGGGAGCATCCTTCTTCATGGGTCTTTTGTTTCTACTTCTTTCCGCTTATCCTTAATACCTAGCCTGTACATGTATTCATATGATGGACAATTTTTTTTTCTTCATTACAGTTCGTTACAGCTATTTCATTCACCTTTGCTATGTCTAGTAGTTTGTGCGTTTGTTTGCGTGTATGTGCGTGTGTGTGTGTGAGTGCGTGTGTGTGTGTGTGTGTGTGTGTGTGTGTGTGTGTGTGTGTGTGTGTTGTTGTTGTTGTTGTTGTTCCCATATTTCTGTTAAATAATACCATTTTCAGAGGGACAATACATAACAAGTTAATTAATCCAACGCTCGATGGACAAAAGGCGAGAATTTACAAATTACCAATTACAGTACTAGTTTTCAGCACAGCATCATGCGGCGCATATATAAATAACTTTACATTAATAGCACTAAACTACTATTTATCTATATTCTTATACACAGTTCAATTTTACTAGTGATTTCGAAGTCGAGCTTGGTTCTGAAATAAGAGCTTCATGTTAGTTTTTGGATTTCCGTACTTAAACTGGCTTATGCACATTTTCGATATCAATATAAGGTGATTAATTATGAAGGTTTTCTCTCTGGGGATATCACGTGTGAAATACCCAAAAAGAGCCTCTTCGCAGCTTAACTTTATATTTTTGCCTGTACATTTAAATATGTACCCTTGACATTCCTGCCATATAGGTTGCACTGCTCTACCTCCTACGCCTGTGACCCCGTCTGGGGTATAGGCCGCCATGAAGTCGGTTTCGTTACAATACCGACAGAGATTTGTTTGACAAATTCACATCTTATGTAGCAAAATGTTGGTGGGATATATATTGTGTAAAATTTTCCAATGCAATAGACGAAGACGGGTTTCTGTCGAGCATTCGTTAGCTAATTTCCAGTGTTTATCTTCTAATGTAATATTTAATTTGTTCGACCAAAATCCAGCTGAGCTTGGCTCCTTTATCTCATAATTTAACACATTTTGGCGAATTTGGCGTGGAGATAATTGTATAAATGGCATATGATCAGACCGGGCCTGACCCGTATCACGCAATAATAGAGCTTTGATGGCAGTCTGTATTGCATTATATTCAAATAGGCGAGACTGTTTATATCCAGTTCGTTCACATATTTCCTCAAAAGAGCACATGTCGTTATCGTTAAAGGCATATTTAACAACGCATATTTTAGCCTTTATCCAGTCATTCATGTATAGCGTTTGCTTCCTGTACCTTATATTTGTATTATTCCATAAGGTTTGGTTGCGTACACTTATCTGCTGTTCATTACTGCTTATTTCTTTGATCTTGTGTTTATTGTTTAGCCAGGTGATAAAAGCTTGTTTCCAGAAATATTGCTTTATGGAACCTAGTCCTTTAAAATGTTCTGCACTCACATTTGAGCGCAAACAGCATAGGCGTTCGCCCAGATTTAAAAAGGATGCTAATGGAATCTGTTGCCACTTTGCGTTACTTCCGTCCAGCAGCCTCATAATCCATGAAATTAGAAATGATGTTTGTACATCTTTGACATTAATCATTTTCAGACCTCCATGATTTGTCTCTTGGCACATTACTTTTCTATTAACTTTTTCATAAGCTCTTTTGTTTGAATATTTTTTCTTCCAGATAAATCGGAATAGAGATGAATTTAGCTTATTGAGGAAGTTTTCTGTGGCACATAGAGATTGCAGTACGTAAGTAAACTGTGACAACATTAATGTTTTGACTATACATATTTTCCCCATTATACTTAGGTTTCTTTTCGACCATGTTGCTATTAATGCATTTACTTTATGTAGTTTAGGTTCCCAGTTTTCTTCTAGGTTGGAGGCTGAGACAGAGTTGTTGAAATGAATTCCTAAGATTTTGATTTGTTTTTTCCAAATAATATTACATGGTCGGTCAGCAGAAAATGTATTTATACCAAGCCACATTGCTTCTGTCTTTTGATCATTCATTGCTAACCCTGAAAATTTTGAAAACTGAGTTATAAGATGTAATACGTTTCTTAGGTCTTTCTCATCTTGTAGGAAGAAACTAATGTTGTCAGCATACATACGTAGTTTAAGAATTTCACCATGTCTATCAGAATTCCTTGGCATTTTAATCCCTTTAACATCTTGATCTGCACGGATTTTGATTGCTAACACTTCGAGGGCCAGAACAAAGGCTAATGGCGAAAATGGACATCCTTGTCTTATTCCAGCATCACATGGGAATGGACTCGAGATCCATCCCATGTAATTAATACTACTCTCTGTATTTTTTTTTAAAGTATCGACCCACCTAATAAAATATTTACCAAATCCGAACTTTTGGAAGGCCCAGAGCATAT
The DNA here is from genome assembly GCF_037325665.1 of Littorina saxatilis. Classification (NCBI taxonomy): domain Eukaryota; kingdom Metazoa; phylum Mollusca; class Gastropoda; order Littorinimorpha; family Littorinidae; genus Littorina; species Littorina saxatilis. The sequence goes on from NC_090260.1 coordinate 52,717,983, forward strand.
ATTCTTTAGAAATCGTGTCAAAAGCAGCTCTGTAGTCTAGTCCATCATGTTAATTGTTATAACACTAGTCCTATACACAGTCCATCATGTTAATTGTTATAACACTAGTCCTATACACAGTCCATTATGTTAATTGTTATAACACTAGTCCTATACACAGTCCATCATGTTAATTGTTATAACACTAGTCCTATACACAGTCCATCATGTTAATTGTTATAACACTGGTCCTATACACAGTCCATCATGTTAATTGTTATAACACTGGTCCTATACACAGTCCATCATGTTAATTGTTATAACACTGGTCCTATACACAGTCCATCATGTTAATTGTTATAACACTGGTCCTATACACATTCCATCATGTTAATTGTTATAACACTAGTCCTATATACAGTCCATCATGTTAATTGTTATAACACTAGTCCTATACACAGTCCATCATGTTAATTGTTATAACACTGGTCCTATACACATTCCATCATGTTAATTGTTATAACACTAGTCCTATACACAGTCCATCATGTTAATTGTTATAACACTGGTCCTATACACAGTCCATCGTGTTAATTGTTATAACACTGGTCCTATACACAGTTCATCATGTTAATTGTTATAACACTAGTCCTATACACAGTTCATCATGTTAATTGTTATAACACTAATCCTATACACAGTCCATCGTGTTAATTGTTATAACACTAGTCCTATACACAATCCATCATGTTAATTGTTATAACACTAGTCCTATACACAGTCCATCATGTTAATTGTTATAACACTAGTCCTATACACAGTCCATTATGTTAATTGTTATAACACTAGTCCTATACACAGTCCATCATGTTAATTGTTATAACACTAGTCCTATACACAGTCCATTATGTTAATTGTTATAACACTAGTCCTATACACAGTCCATTATGTTAATTGTTATAACACTGGTCCTATACACAATCCATCATGTTAATTGTTATAACACTAGTCCTATACACAGTCCATTATGTTAATTGTTATAACACTAGTCCTATACACAGTCCATTATGTTAAGTGTTATAACACTGGTCCTATACATAGTCCATCATGTTAATTGTTATAACACTAGTCCTATACACAGTCCATTATGTTAATTGTTATAACACTAGTCCTATACACAGTCCATCATGTTAATTGTTATAACACTAGTCCTATACACAGTCCATCATGTTAATTGTTATAACACTAGTCCTATACACAGTCCATCATGTTAATTGTTATAACACTAGTCCTATACACAGTCCATCATGTTAATTGTTATAACACTAGTCCTATACACAGTCCATCATGTTAATTGTTATAACACTAGTCCTATACACAGTCCATCATGTTAATTGTTATAACACTGGTCCTATACACAATCCATCATGTTAATTGTTATAACACTAGTCCTATACACAGTCCATCATGTTAATTGTTATAACACTGGTCCTATACACAATCCATCATGTTAATTGTTATAACACTAGTCCTATACACAGTTCATCATGTTAATTGTTATAACACTAGTCCTATACACTGGGCGAAAAGTGGCGTTTTGTATCTTACAAAACTACTCAAAACCCCAACAAAACTTCAAGTTTCAATGGGTTTATTACATTTTGGTGTTCACGACAACGCCAGATTTTTATTGGATTTTGTTGAAGTTATCGCTGCGAAATTGCCTGGAATTTCAGCGCGTTTTGCGACAGTCAAAACATCATGTTAAACCATGTTACAACATGTCTGTAACATGCAAAAATGCCAAGTTTTGATGGTAATAAAGCTTTGGTTTAACGCCAAGTAACATCATGTTATCGTAGACTTAACTTGCAAAACTGCTTGTTTTGGTGGTGTTACAGCTTGCTTGTAATGTGATTAACATCATGTTATTGCTGGTTTAACATGCAACACCCCATGTTATGTTGGTGTTAAAGATTGCTCAAATGCCTATTAACTCCATGTAATGTTGGTGTTAAAGCTTGCTCAAATGCCTATTAACACCATGTTAGTTGGTGTTAGGCTTGATTATTAATGTAAAAAAAAAACACCACGTTCACATAATTGAGGGCCCCAAAGGGTTTAAAATCGTGATCGTGATTGGCGTTTTTTGACCTTTCTGTGACCGTGATTGCCGAAATTTCCATTTCTGTGATCGTGATGGGACTTTGCCCGTGATCCGTGATGACCAAAAAATCAAGTCTCGTGATCGTGATCGTCATTTGTTTTCGTGATCGTGATGGGCATTATTGCCGCCAAAGCATTTTATTTTCAACGTACATTTTTCACAGCTGTATCTCTCTATGATCCTCTATTCGTCAAGGTGTTTGTGATCGTGAAAACAACAAGAAGAGCAAACGCTCGATCGAGTCACTTTCGCAGTTCTGAATATTATATGAGGCATCAGATGGACAGGAAGAAATTGCTATTCACAACACAATGAGTCACGTTCACATAAAATTTGAGCCCGGTCACTTTTATAGTTTTCGAGAAAAGCCCAACGTTAAGTTGTGTGTTGCCGAACAGAAAAGGCTAGTTATCTCCCTTGTTTTTCTGATAACGTTCGTAAAAGGCTACAGATGTAAATACTTTGATGTAAAGAATAATCCTACAAAGTTTCAATCACATCCGATGAACTTTGTCAAAGATATAAAATGTCTAATTTTTGCTTTGACGCTGACCTGTGACCTTGAAAAAGGTCAAAGGTCAACGAAACCATCGTTAAAGTGTAGAGGTCATTGGAGGTCACGACTAAACAAAATATGAGCCCGATCGCTTTGATAGTTTCCGAGAAAAGTCCAACGTTAAGGTGGTGTCTACGGACGGCCGGCCGGACGGCCGGCCGGACAGACTAACACTGACCGATTACATAGAGTCACTTTTTCTCAAGTGACTCAAAAATCAAGGTAACTGTGATCGTGAAAGCTAAAATTTCCCTTCCCGTGATCGTGATGATACCCCCACCCCCTTTGGGGCCCTCATAATTGTTTTCACCTGGATGGAATTTTGTGGAAAAGAAAGCATGTTGTTTGGGAATTATGTGCGGGTTTCATGCTTGGGTATTGCACTTTGCTGACTTGTCACAGGTCAATTTACATTTAACAATGTTAGTTTTCAAATGCATCATCCTTCACACATTATGTAAACATATTTAACATTAACACTTTGGTTGTAAAATTATTGCACTTTATTTAAACAGGACAAAAACAAAAATGCTGATTCACAATGTACAATAGCAAAGGACTATTTTGAGTGGAGACAGTGTTCATCCACACTATAATTGGATAAGCTAAAATAAATTATTTAAATCGGTTAAGGCCACACGAAATGAAAACACACCATCAGTAAATTACTTCCCTTGTGAGTAAGAGCGTCATACCCATACAAGCCATGTCAGTTTTAGCCCATGTGAGTGTGTGTGGGGAGGGGGGGAGGGGAGGGGCAGATGCCCTGTGAAAACATTGGCCATAGATATATATATATATGTGAATTACTTCCCTTGGGTATGAACATTTATGAATGATTAAATGGGTGAAAGAAGGCCACACAAAATGAAAATCAGTAAATAACTAAATTACTTCCCTTGTGAGTAAGAACAGTCATACCATGTTCCAACTTTTTGCTAAAAAATCGCCCACAATGTGACCTTCAAAGTTGAAAAGGGGTAACTGAACTTCATGTTTGGATGTCATGGAGTCCAACATGTCAGTAAATTTTGAAAGCCCTAGATTCATAAACATCTGAAAACTGATCAACGTCTTTGCATCACGGCACATTAATAAAAGTAAGAGTTAGTAAGACTGGCCTAACTGCTATGGTAAGGCAGTAATCATTCGTTGATGAAGAATTATTTGAATTCTGAATTTCGAACAAACAAATACAGTGTCCTTCCAAACCCCCTTTTTAGGCCTCCACGAATGCAAAAAAATCAGGTCTTAAAAAGGAGGAAATCTGCTTAATATGTAGGTAAATGTACAACGGGTTGTGAACAGAAAATCCAAAAACGTAAGGTCTTAAAAGCGGGGAAGTCTGAAAAGGGGGGGAGGGGGGGACCTAAAATGTGGCGATCATAACCATAATTTATCTAACAAAGTTCATTCTGAAATCTTCTTTAGCGTTTGATTATGGAGAGACTAAATTCTCAGTTCAGATGTGGTCTTAACTCCTTGTCTCCCAGGTACGGATATATTTGTACCCACTCATATGGCTCTATCTGACCAGGGATGGATATATATCCGTACACACAGTCACTATGTACATTGCATCTGTTCTCATTCGGCACATATCCGCATTATGCTCAGACTGTTAGTTTCAGTCGCTTCCTGTAACGTTGATCTAACGCCAGCATTCCAGCCTGTTGATACAGAGTTTCTACAATTCTGAGTGACCTGCTGCAGCACAGCTGGTCTTGGCTTAAAAAATCTTGGTCAACATAGGTGGGGTACAAAGTGTGAAAATAAAGCGTCCTTCCAAAGTCGATGACAGGTCCCCAGAGTATTCATAGGGGGTAAAAAATCAAGGGTCTGCCAAAACCGGCAAATGCAGTAGGCAGTCCAGAGAACCCAAAGTACCTCTCCCAAAGATGGTACTTTTCAGCAATATTTACAGTTTCAAATTGTTAGGATAACTTATTTGTGATTTTATAGAGGTGTTCTGGGGAACCTGAAAGGTAGCCTCGTCAGGGTGTCACGAAGTGGTTTGCATGTGAATTTAATGTACGTGTTCTGCCCTATTGCACTGTCTCTACCCTTTCACACCAAACACTTCAAAAACAGAACTTGGGAGGATGCAGGCTCAATATTTCCTCAACCAAAACAACAACATACTTCTTCACTTTAACTACATCAATACGAAACAACTTTTCGACACACAGTTCGCCCAATCTTCCAGCTTTCATTCAAGGCATGTAAATACATATAATAATACTTTCTCAAATATAGATTTAACGCACACAATAAGGTACCAACAGACACTCACGAGTTCGTATCACGGCTCACTGCATGTCGCCAGTTCACTTACTTGTCTCGCTGAATCCTCGTAGAATAATGAAATCAGATGCCAACACACAGAGATGCTAACACACACCTTTCACTGAAGATGCCAACCCACACCTTTCACTGAAGATGCCAACACACCTCTCACTGAAGATGCCAACACACACCTTTCACTGAAGATGCCAACACACACCTTCCAGGTTTCTCCCCGAGAAACCCTTCCGCCCGTAGCGGAAACAACCGTCGTCAGCTACGACCGGTATCGATGAAGACTCCACTCGTCTAGTCATCTGCGCCGAGGTGGTCCCTTGCTTCCAGCATCGTCTCGCGCTTCTCCCGTGTAAGGACCCTCCCTTATACGCCATGGAAATCCCTCATGGAAACTCCTAAAGAATTTAACCAAGTTTAGCTGCTACGATACTCAATAACCCCTCCCCCTCGCCTCAGCTCCCACACCCACACACACACACACACAGACGCACACCCATCCACACATGCACGCAAGCATGCACGCTCACACACACACACACACACACACACACACACAATCACTCACACAGACCCACACATACACACACACACACACACACACACACACACACACACATACATGCAAGGCCACCCAACTGGGTTTATTGCTAACATTATGTCAACTGGGTTCCACATGTTCTAAACTAGTGAGCACTTCAAAAAGCACTATACAGCTTCATTTAGTTGTAAATGATCCGAATATCAGTAAAAAAGAAAAATATCTAAACAAACTTCGATGTTGCTGACTTTGGAAAAGTTTGGAAAAGTGGGTTTCTTTTTTGTACTAGTGGGTTCCTTGAGATACACACCGACTACCAAACTACCAAACTGGGTTCCAAACCTGATTCTGCTGTTTGGAGCCTAAATTTGGAAGTTCCACCTTGTTCTCTCAGGGGCGGATCCAGGGGGGGTTTCCGGACCCCCCCCCCCCCCCCCCCCCGCTTAAATTTTTTTTTTCAATTATAAACAAAGAAAAACTGATGGTTCAGGTTGCACCAGATTGCTCCATTTTCCTTGATTTATATCAAAACTGTTCCGGGGGGGCATGCCCCCAGACCCTATAGGAGCAGGCCTTTGTCTTTTAAGTGACAGTTTTGGAAAGTAGGTCGGCAATTTGCTGTCTCAGGTTACACCAGATTGGTCAATTGTCCTTGTTTTGATCCAAATTTGTCTTCCTAAATTTACTTTTTGGAAGGTGTATTAGAGGAATTCCGGGGGGGGGGGGCATGCCCCCAGACCCCCCTAGATGGTTTAAACACTTCGCGTCCTCAATTAACTGTTTCGCGTTGTCGAACTCTCCCTAAAAGACATTTGAACCCCCCCCCCCCCCTAACCATGTTGTGATCCGCCCCTGTTTCTTGTGTGTGTGTGTGCGTTTCGATATCAGTAACTCATCGTCAATAATTGTGGAAAGTCATAATAAGCCTGGACACATTAAATTTGCCGCCACACCAAATACGAATTGTGATGTTCAGGAATGAGCCTATGTCCGAAAATGGGATTTCTTAGCCTATGGTTACAAATAAATGTCTAACCAATGGCTAAAAGCCATTTAGCCACAGGCATATTAATGCATTCGGCCTTGGACTAAACATTCGTTTTGGTGGTAGAGGGCCTCACCACTATTAAAAAAAAAGAAAAAAGGTCATGCATTCTGTACAGTATTCAACATTCAACAGAACATTCATTCGTCCATAGGCTAATCCGCAATTTGTAGCATTATTTGTGAAGTCTGTAACGCTCCTATTATAGACATGGATGCAAACACTCAAGACAAATGGATCAAGTTTAGTCAGCCAATTTTATTTAAATCAATGTTAACTGACAAAACACTTTTTGTGAGCAAAACACCGAATGAACTACAACAGCAAATTTAATTTGAAACATTAACCAAGCACATTTATGAAAAATGATGAAACTAAAATAACAAATAATCAGCATATTTTACATAAAATGAGCCTAATTTTCACCAAATTGTAATATCTCCACAAGTCATGGGCCAAAATTTACAACAGACATGAGATTATTCAGTAATCCCTATGGTGAAAATGGTCCATGGAATTCAAACAGTATACGAAAACTAGTGACATTCCTTCTGGTAATTTGTCTTGGAAGAAAACAAAAGCATATACTGCATAAAAGTATATATGTACATGCCTCAGGTATTCAGGACTCAAGAATATTTATTCCTCAGCCCATAAATAGGGTGATACACCATAACATTAACAAAGAGAAATTCATATGAAAATATTCGGCACACAGGCATACTTGATACTGGGTTAGTCTTTCTTTCTTTCTTTATTTGGTGTTTAACGTCGTTTTCAACCACGAAGGTTATATCGCGACGAGGGAAAGGGGGAGATGGGATAGGGGAAAGGGGGGAGATGGGATAGAGCCGCTTGTTAAGTGTTTCTTGTTCACAGAAGCACTAATCAAAAAAATTGCTCCAGGGGCTTGCAACGTAGTACAATATATGACCTTACTGGGAGAATGCAAGTTTCCAGTACAAAGGACTAAACATTTCTTACATACTGCTTGACTAAAATCTTTACAAACATTGACTATATTCTATACAAGAACCACTCAACAAGGGTTAAAGGAGAAACAGAATCCGTTAGTCGCCTCATACGACATGCGGGGTGCAGAGAAATAAGGATGTGGAAAAGAAGACTTTTGGTAAGTGAAATAAAGGTGATGGATCCAGTCAGGTAGAAATAAGACAACAAGAAAAGAATTGGAAAACTGCAGGGAATAGTAGGGAGAGTTTTCTTGGAAGGAAATATAGGTGAAAGGACTGGTAAGGCAGAAATAAGACAAAAGAAGAGAAGAAACAGAACCGTTAGTCGCCTCTTACGACATGCTGGGTAGCATCGGGTAAATTCTTTCTAGTCCCAACCAATATGGGACTCCCCCTAACCCGCGGGGGGTACTGGGTTAGTCACATGTGCATGCATATCTGACACTTCTTCATGAATTTCACATGCATGTCCGCTGCATTTGTTCCCCAATCATCCGCATATTCACATACCATTTTAACATACGATAACTATATATACGCTCTTGCAAAAAATATGAACGTGTGATCAATAAAACAAATGTTGTCATGTAATGAAAAACTGACATAGTTTTCCTGGACAAAACGTATTACAATACCATCAACTTAACCAAATACAACTTCTTTTTGTGTTTTTGGCTTTCAAATAAAAAATGGCCAGTTTTCTAACATGTGCAGGGTTCTGTGACTGTACAAGTGTTGACAATCGAAACATACATGGTATCCTGTATTATTTTGCTGCAATCAACTCTGCACGCAAATCTTCATACGCTAGGCATACAAATACAAAATGCACATCACTTTCAATACATGTTTTACAAAAAGGACAGAAAAATGCCGTAGTTAATTTAGTTTTGTCATTGCTGTGCTTATTTGGCTCTGTAACTGCTAATCCCATTCGAAAACTTGCAAGGGTCTTGCGGCTGGACCAATTTTGACATTGCAATCAATTAACCATTGCCTACATGTTTGAACAAATACAGGGATTGACTGAACTCCTGGGTTTTCCCATACAAATCCAAATCTATACAAACCCAGGTGAACATTGGTGGCCCAATTTGTTTAATCCTTTTCATCCAACTTCAAGAGCATATTATACGCTTTTCTTGGTATCCTGTTTTCATTCATTATTGTTATTTTCAACCAATATTGTAACACACACATATAGCAATTTAAAAACATTGAATATCTTCCAGTGTCTCCAAAAACCATATCATTCGGAGTACACTCCTGTTTGTGACCAAGTGTAACCATGCTATAGCCTGGTTGATAGTACTAATTATCATTCCAGACGTATCCCTCAATATCTTAGAAAGTCTTCCAAGTTCGGGGAGTCTGCAACTTATCAATGTGTCTTCTTGAGAACAGTCTTTCCCCATACTTTAAAGGCTGACATAGTCCTATTTAATAATTTTAATTACTTCCAGGGCTTTTCCCATCGTTGCGGGGATGTATAAATTAAGCTTCCTGCAAAGTTTTGGGTTTGAAGTCCTTACCAATTACGAGAAATAATTAATTCTTTATAAAGTTTATTGCTATGTTTAGCAACAGTTCTCCAGGACTTAGGCTATTTTTAGACTGTCAACACAGACAGTACAGCTTCGTCAATCCCCGCGTGAAGGAAATCGCTCACCTTTCTTTCTTAATTTGGTGTTTAACGTCGTTTTCAACCACGAAGGGTTATTTCGCGACGGGGAAAGGGGGAAGATGGGATAGAGCCACTTGTCAATTGTTTCTTGTTCACAAAAGCACTAATCAAAAATTTGCTCCAAGGGCTTGCAACGTAGTACAATATATTACCTAACTGGGAGAATTCAAGTTTCCAGTACAAAGGACTTAACATTTTTTACATACTGCTTGACTAAATTCTGTACAAAAATTGACTATATAATATTTTATACAAGAAACACTTAACAAGGGTAAAAGGAGAAACAAAATCCGTTAGTCGCCTCTTACGACATGGGGAGCATCGGGTAAATTCTTCCCCCTAACCCGCGGGGGGTAATCGCTCACCTTCCACGTGCAAAACGTAGTGATATTGACACGCCAGATTAGCGCGGTAGCGTATTGTGCTAAGCAGGAAAGCGAGCTTTTCTGTATTCTTGTTAACTTCGCAATTTCCGGAAAACATCCACTTTCACTTTGAGACTGTTCCGTTTACATTCGACACTATCAACACCACTTTGCAATACTGCAATAATTTTTTCTGTGTTCGAAAGCTACAGCCAATCTTTATTATATCCCCTTAGGTACAGTTTTATAACATTATTGGCACATGTAAACAATAGGAATTAATTAATGAACGCTACGTAAAGGGCAGCCTTTAAGAGAAGCGAATCTGAAAATGTCATCGTCTTTCATTTTTCCAATTACCTTTTCAAAAAACTGTTTAAAAAAAAGTCGGTTTATGAAATAGGGACCCACTTTTTTTACTACTTTTTTTTTCTTTTTTTCTTTTTCTTTATTTCTTTTGAACCTCAGTTACAATATGACTCGCTACGAGTATGATACTGTGAGCGAAGCTGAACAGTTTAAACGTAAACATAATGGGTTATAAATAATAATAATATCATTCTTTCGTTTAACATGGACAATCTTCGAAAATGTACAATATTTTCAATCAATTATAATTTAGCTATAATTCTCTCCGTCAACTGGCATTTGCACACTTTCTCTCTTTCTCTATCCTCTCTCCCCATCCTCTCTCTCCCTCCCCTCCCCTCTCTCCCTCTCTCTATCTTTAATCGTCCTCTCTCTCTAGGATAGGAATTAATTAATGAACGCTACGTAAAGGGCAGCCTTTAAGAGAAGCGAATCTGAAAATGTCATCGTCTTTCATTTTTCCAATTACCTTTTCAAAAAACTGTTTAAAAAAAAAGTCGGTTTATGAAATAGGGACCCACTTTTTTACTACTGTTTCTAGCAGAAAAGTGTCAAATGAGGGTTCTTAGAAGTTTTCAAGGCTGGAACCTTTTTGTGCACTTTTGTCAATTTTGTGTGTATATTAGTTCACACACCAAAGCGTGTGAAAAAGTTTCCGACTTGCCGAAACACACAGCCCAAGGACAGATAACTCTAGTTACTGACGAGTTGCAGTTTCAAGATGGCGACGACTCGTGGATCCAAGGTAAGCTTGTCGGCGAAGCAAGTTTCTTTTTTCACTGCCAAAATCTGAGCTACCTCTGGCTCTTCTTTGTGAACTCATTCAAGGTGGGTAGACATTTTTACATTGACTTGTTGGCAAAAAATACAACAATGTTTTTTGCATTTATCTCCGCCCCCCCCCCCCCCCCCCCCCCACCTGACAGTGCCTCTTTGAGTAGAGCAGGAAACTGAACACTTGAATGGTCACTTGAATGGTCACTTGAATGGTCACTTGAAAGGACTTGCTTTGGCTGGCAAAGAGATGATCGGCATCCTGAATCTGCAGAATACAACATCCCACAAAGGTTAGGGTAAGAGTGTGAGACAACATAATCTTACTCACAACAATTGGACAGGAAGAATTATATTCAAAAATGCAGTTGTTGCAAGCAAAGTTTGAGTGACATAGAGGGAAAAAACAGAGAGAGAAAGAGAGAGTGAGAGTATATTGCGAAGGTGATGGACACATTAATCATTAAAAAAAAACCCACACACACACACATAACATTATTTATTAGTATATAGACCTTGGGAAAGGGAGACACAGAGGAAATTAGACCTCAGGGAACAGAGATCTGGGGGATGACTAACCTGAGGAACAGACCTGGAGGAACACAGACCTGAAGAACACACCAGGGGGAACACAGACCTGGGGGAACACAGACCTGGGGAACAGACCTGGCGAAACACAGACCTGAGGAACAGACCTGGAGGAACACAGACCTGAAGAACACACCAGGGGGAAAACAGACTTGGGGGAACACAGACCTGGGGAACAGACCTGGAGGAACACAGACCTGAGGAACAGACCTGGAGGAACACAGACCTGAAGAACACACCAGGGGGAACACAGACCTGGGGGAACACAGACCTGGCGAACAGACCTGGCGAAACGCAGACCTGAGGAACAGACCTGGTGGAACACAGACCTGAGAAACATAACTGGGGGAACACAGACCTGGGGGATCACAGACCTGAGAAACAGACCTGGGGGAACACATACCTTGGGGAGCAGACCTGGGGGAACACAGACCTGGGGGAACACAGACCTGAGAAACAGATCTTGTGGAACACAGACATAGGGAAACAGACATGCATGGGGAACACAGACCTGAGAAACAGACCTGGGGAAACACAGACTTGGGGGAACACAGACCTGAGGAACAAACCTGGGGGAACACAGACTTGGGAGAACACAGACCTGAGGAACAGACCTGGGGGAACACAGACCTGGGGAAACACAGACTTGGGGGAACACAGACCTGAGGAACAGACCTGCGGGAACACAGACCTGGGGGAACACAGACTTGAGGAACACACCAGGGGAAACACAGACTTGGGGGAACACAGACCTGAGGAACAGACCTGGGGAAACACAGACCTGAGGAACAGACCTGGGGGAACACAGACCTGCCTACCCCCAAAATTACAAGGTGTAATGAGTCAAGCCAAAAAGAGTAATCTGTTGGAAGAAAGTGTATTCAGGTTCCATTCGGCAATCATTTCGCACATTGTCACTAAGTCTTCTGCTCGGATAATTTCTCCTTCCAGTTTTGTTACTGTATCACTCAACTTCCTGATAAAGAAACAGGTAATTTGAACGTCTTTTTGTTTCTATGAGCTCTCTGTACTGCATCCTTGTGATAATTTGTCCCGATGTGCTATCAGGGCCTAGCATTGGAAAAAGTGAGTTCAGCTTACAAAGGCGGGGATCTGGCCCCTGGTGGGGGGAAAAAAGAAGAAATATAAATTATATAGTGGTAAAATAGAAAAAAACTCTGAAAATAGAAAATTTGAAAACTAAATTGAGATTTTGTTACCTAAAATGAACCCCCCCCCCCCCCCCCCCCAAGAAGATTGAGCAACTAAATTATGCCTTCACCAACAAGCAAAACACAGACAGAAAACAAGAAAACTGACAATCTTGTGTTATTTGGCCTGAAAGTGCCATTCCCACTTCCAGGAATACCTAGATTCTTTGTCACTGAATGGCTGACCACGTTCAACAATGTCGCTTCGAGACATTATTTCAAGTCTAGAGCCACAAAACACAGGCACAAAGCATGGTCGCGCGATGCCACAGGAAGTGCGTGCTTAAGCAAACTGTCAAACCGATTGAGAATTGAACCGAACAGCGCACAAAACGAAAGCTGGGACTGTTTGGGTTTACCGTTTGGGAATAACAGGTTTTTGCATTTCGGCGTACACCAAATCGAGTTCCGCGTACTGGAGATGTTATTTCGGCGTAAAGTAAGCCAAACAGCTTACAATGCTAGGCCCTGGCTATGCACAGTCATATTTTCCAATGTGTGCACACGAAAAGTCACTGTGGCAAAGGGAACACAAGACGTGCTTTGGTCCTTTTGATTAAGGTCCTAGGCATGGCCACGATTTCATTTAGCTAGCTGCCTTTGTATTTCTGTTGAATGCCCGAGTTGCCCAGTAGAGTCCATGCAGCACTGTATGCTGATGACCTTGTTCTCTGGTGCACTGAGGAGCATGCTACAACTGCGACCTACAGGATGCAACTTGCCCTCGAGAAAGTTGCAGCTTGGACAGACAACTGGTGTGTAACCATCAACAGAGACAAGACAACAGCTACTCTCTTCACACTCTCCGCCAAAGTACAACCTGGAAGACTGACGTTGGGTGACACGCCACTGAAGTTTGAAGACCAGCAAACTTACCTCGGAGTCACATATGACAAACGCATGACATGGCAACATCACATCATGAATGCGGAAGCAAAAGCCAGAAGAAAACTGAACATCATGAGGAAACTGGCAGGATCACAATGGGGCGCAAACGAAAAGATCCTCAAGACAGTGTACCAGGGGACCGTACGACCTCACCTTGAGTACGCACCTTCAAACCCTAGAGATAGTCCAAAATCAAGCGATGAGAATCATCACAGGCGCTATGAAGACAACCCCAATAGACAAGATGCAACAGGTGACCGGCATACCTCCACTCAGCAAGAGAAGAGAATGCAAAGCGATGGTACAAGACATCAAGTACCAGTGCATTCCAGACCACCAAATGAATGCAAAGATAAAGCAGCTCTCTTCTGGCAGGCTAAAGAGATCAAGCTATGCAACTGAGACACGGGCCCTGAAGAGAGAACACCAAGCAAAGATGCCTGAACTGGTTCACCCATCACACTTCTCCCTTGAAGAACCACCCTGGAAAAACAACCTTGAAAACGTGTCCATCCAGACCACAGTTCCTCATCTCACAACAAAAGATGAACAGAGCGATGTGCAGAAGAAAGCCCTGACACTTGCCATGCTCGACGAAAGATACCCCCAAGAAGCATGGATGCGGGTCTTTACAGATGGGTCCGCCACAGATGCCGTCAAGAGAGGAGGAGCTGGTGTCTACATCCAACACCCCAGTGGAGAGTGGCAAGCAGAGGCTATACCAACTGGCCTCCACTGCACCAACTACAGAGCAGAGGTAGAAGCGCTTATCCACGCAGCCAATACCATCAGCAGCAAGGTCAATCCCGACACCCAAGTTGTCTTCCTGACTGATGCCTTGTCTGTGCTGCAAGCAGTCAACAACAACAAACTGCCTCAGCTTACAACTCATAACATCAAGTGTCTGAAGACTGTATTGCAGTGGGTCCCCTCACACTGCGGGATAGAGGGGAACGAACAAGCGGATAAAATGGCCAAACTGGGTGCGGAGGACGAACAAGAAGAAAACCCAGTGAGCTCCACAGAGATGAAAACCATCATAAAGTCTCTGCTTAAACTCCCCCCCCCCCCCCCCAACGCACGACAGCTACCACCAACTGTCAAGACCTGAACAGGTAGTCATTTTTCGCCTGAGAACAGGGCACAACAGAATGCAACAACACCTGCACAAAAAACTGTGAGCCGTGCCCTCCCCCATGTGTCCCTGTGGAGACGCAGAGCAGGATGCAGCCCACATCCTGCAGGAATCTCCAGCCCCTGAGGAGAGAGATCTGGACCAGGCCGGTGCCCCTTCATGAGAAGCTGCATGGACCTGTGGAGGCTCTTCATAAGACCACCAGCTTCATTACCAGAGCTGGACTCCAAGTTTAGCATTGGCGAACGACAAGAAGAAGAAGACAGACCTGGGGAAACACAGACCTGGGGGAACACAGACCTGAGAAACAGACCTTGGGGAACACAGACATAGGGAAACAGACCTGGGGGAACACAGACCTGAGAAACAGACCTGGGGGAACAGACCTGGGGAAACACAGACTTGGGGGAACACAGACCTGAGGAACAAACCTGGGGGAACACAGACTTGGGAGAACACAGACCTGAGGAACAGACCTGGGGGAACACAGACCTGGGGAAACACAGACTTGGGGGAACACAGACCTGAGGAACAGACCTGGGGAAACACAGACCTGGGGGAACACAGACTTGGGGGAACAGACCCGAGGAACACAGACCTGGGGGAACACAGACCTGGGGGAACACAGACCTGAGGAACAGACCTGGGGGAACACAGACTTGAGGAACACACCTGGGGAAACACAGACTTGGGGGAACACAGACCTGAGGAAACACAGACCTGAGGAACAGACCTGGGGGAACACAGACCTGCCTACCCCCAAAATTACAAGGTGTAATGAGTCAAGCCAAAAAGAGTAATCTGTTGGAAGAAAGTGTAATCAGGTTCCATTCAGCAATCATTTTGCACATTGACACTAAGTCTTCTGCTCGGATAATTTCTCCCTCCAGTTTTGTTACTGTATCACTCAACTTCCTGATGAAGAAACAGGTAATTTGAACGTCTTTTTGTTTCTATGAGCTCTCTGTACTGCATCCTTGTGATAATTTGTCCCGATGTGCTATTACTTACTTACTGCCTTTCACGCCTGGTGGCGTGTAGGGCAGCGACAAAGGACATGCACAGTAATATTTTCCAATGTGTGCACACGAAAAGTCACTGTGGCAAAGGGAACACAAGACGTGCTTTGGTCCTTTTGATTAAGGTCCTAGGCATGGCCACGATTTCATTTAGCTGCCTTTGTATTTCTGTTGAATGGCTGTCTTCTTTCTCACAGCAATCCTTTTACCACCACTGTGACAAGCTTCCTCGTCAGACTCGTCTGTCTCGTGGGGACTCAGATTTTCCACGCGTCGCTAATTCATTGTAATGCGACCGGCAGCGTCTATCTTGTTTGTGGCTGAACAGACCGGAAATGACCGGATATTGCCTAAATGATCTCGCGCAGGCACAAACTCAAGCTCTGCGAAAGCAACTATACTGATCGGATTTACTTCAAGATAAGATGCAAAAAATCATACTTTTGGATTCTTAAAAATCGGACTTCCATTCTGGAAAGCGTGGTGGCATAGTTTGGGTTAACATTCGAAGTAAGTTACGCCCAAATCGTAAGGGTAGGCAGGTCTGGGAACACAGACCTGAGGAACAGACCTGGGGGAACACAGACCTGGGGGAACACAGACCTGAGAAACAGACCTGGGGAAACATAGACCTGGGGGGACACAGACCTAGGGAAACACAGACCTGGGGGAACACAGACCTGGGGAAACACAGACCTGGGGAAACACAGACCTGGGTAATGATGAAGCTGAATCCAGACACAAACAGACAATGAAGATAAGGCTAACCTAGATGGCGGTGGTGAGTATGAAGAATCGGTGAAGACTCGAACGGCCTCTTTACTCTCTTCCTCTTTCGTCCTCGGCTTTCATGTCTCTCTGCTGACCCTTGGGCTATCCTGGTTTCATGGTCCTCTCTGGCACTGTGTGACACCCTGTTGAAAAACAAAAGGTTCAAGTAGTGGAGAGCCAGAACTGTCAATATTAATGCTGAGAGGAAAATTCAGCTGACAAGAATGCAAACAGACTAGATCCAACATCATGGACAGCCTGGTTAAAGTATGAAACATGGTTTTGGAGGTGACCGCACATTAAAGTTTTAGGTTTCCCCGGTGTGCAGGGACAGCCAGACGGACGGACAGTCAGATGGACAGACAACCCGTCAGATAGACAGACAAATGAACAGACAGCCAGTCATATAGACAGACAGCAGACGGACAACCAGCCAGACGGACGGTCAGATGGACAGTCAGATGGACAGACAGCCAGACGGACAATCAAATTGAGGGACAGATGAAGGGATAACATGTAGGCAGTCATAGTCAGATGGAAACAAAGCAATATAGGCACTATCTAACATGTCAGAACAAAATCTAAACCAAGTCCTTGCTTTATCTTAAAATGATACAGACCCAGTTTTCTACAAGTGTGAAAGGCAAGCATGGTTTACTCTTGGTCACAAATAAGAGCGTGAGCTTTCAGCCCAAGGTCACAATGGGAGCAGGTCTGTTTCCCCTGGTTAATGTTGTGCAGGGCTTTGTTTCCTGGGCCTGGAGGGAACATACACCTAGGGAATTTAGAACTAGGGAACTGAGACCTGAGAAAACATAATGATGGTGGAAATATAAACCTCAGGGAACAGAGACCTGGGCAAACATATACCTGAAGGAACATAGACCTAAGAGAACATAGACTTGAAGGAACATAGACCTGGGGGAACATGGACCTGGGGAACATGGACATGGGTAATCGTGTAAGTGATCCCGGACAGAAAAGACAATGAAGATAAGACTAACCTAGATGATGGTGGTGAGTATGAAGAATCGGATGAAGACTCGAACGGCCTCTTTTTTCTCCTTTCGTCCTCGGCTCTCACGCCTCTCTGCTGACGCTTTGGGTACCCTGGTTTGATGGTCCTCTCTGGCACTATGTGACAACCTGTTGAAAAAAAAGGTTCAAGTAGTGGAGATATAGAACTGTCAATATTAATGTTGAGGAAAATTCTGCTGACAAGAATGCAAACAGACTAGATCCAAGTCATTCCAACATCTGATGGACAGTCTGTTGAGGTATGAAATAAATTATAGTTTTGGAGGTGACCTCACGTTAAAGTTGTATTTTTTCCCGGCGTGCACGGACAGCCAGACGGACAACCCGATGGAGGGACAGATGAACGGATGACATTTAGGCAGTCATAGTCTGCTAGAAACAAAGCAATACGAGGGGGACTCATTATATTTTGGAACCTGGGCAAACTAATGAAGTCACTACTTTGCCTTTTTCATTACATCAAAGACCAGTTTGGGGAAAACTTGTGACAACAAAAATTACTTGATTCCGTGCAATAGTTTTCATTCTTATGAAACGCGCTTTTCGGTGACCTCGGCGATCAACCACAGTTGATCGACTGGGCAGTCGATCGACTGTCAGTCTTTCTTTCTTTTCTTTCTTTATTTGGTGTTTAACGTCGTTTTCAACCACGAAGGTTATATTGCGACGAGGGAAAGGGGGGAGATGGGATAGGGGAAAGATGGGATAGAGCCACTTGTTAAGTGTTTCTTGTTCACAAAAGCACTAATCAAAAAATTGCTCCAGGGGCTTGCAACGTAGTACAATATATGACCTTACTGGGAGAATGCAAGTTTCCAGTACAAAGGACTAAACATTTCTTACATACTGCTTGACTAAAATCTTTACAAACATTGACTATATTCTATACAAGAACCACTTAACAAGGGTAAAAGGAGGAACAGAATCCGTTAGTCGCCTCTTACGACATGCGGGGTGCAGAGAAATAAGGATGTGGAAAAGAAGACTTTTGGTAAGTGAAATAAAGGTGATGGATCCAGTCAGGTAGAAATAAGACAACAAGAAAAGAACTGGAAAACTGCAGAGAATAGTAGGGAGAGTTTTCTTGGAAGGAAATATAGGTGAAAGGAATGGTAAGGCAGAAATAAGACAAAAGAAGAGAAGTAAAGGAGTGGGGTAGCTTAGTATAAACACTCCCGCCGCGTGAAGGCGACCCCATGGGAGCGACTGTCAGTCGGTTCACTGCTATCTTATGAAACTGGCCCCTGGGGCCCAGTCGATCGACTGTGGTTGATCGCCGGGTCACCGAAAAGCGCGTTTCATGAGCGAATCACTGTCACCCGCGGACAACCGCAGTCAACCAACTGTACAGTAATCCGAATGGCCAAGTCGAGGGCTAAATTTAGCAACATTACCACTTCCGTTTGCTCATTCGCACGTGAAAATGGCGATGGAAAAAAAACTAGTCTCGGCCTGCTCAAAATAACAATGATCGAGACTTTCAGTAATTCCTTCGCGTGACGTCTAACCCTCTTACGCCATAATGTGACGTCTTCAAGACATAACCCTGACTTGTCTCCTGGATTATTGCGTCATGATAGATACATTTTGAAGAACAATCACAAGGTTTGGCTCACAATCCAAAAAAGTCAATCAATCAATCAATATGAGGCTTATATCGCGCGTATTCCGTGGGTACAGTTCTAAGCGCAGGGATTTATTTTTAAATTTTTTAAAATTTTTATTTTATACAATTTATATTGCGCACATATTCAAGGCGCAGGGATTTATTTATGCCGTTTGAGATGGAATTGTTTTACACAATACATCACGCATTCATATCGGCCAGAGAAAACATAATCAAAGTGTGAGCATTGTGTCATTGACTGTGCGGATAATTACATTTATTTTCGGTTTACCGCAGTAAGCCGAACACAGTGTTGGGGGGAGAGCATCACCGTGTTTGGCCGACTGAAGGTGAGATGACCCGCAGTCGGCCGACTGAATTTTTTTTCGTGAAACCCGATAATGTCGGATTACTGTGGTTCTCTCGGACAACTGCAGTTGGTCGACTGTGTTTCTGGCTTATGAAACATAGACCTGGGCAAACATATATACCTGAAGGAACATAGACCTAAGGGAACACAGACCACAGGCGGAAGGTATCGTTCACTGGACCACTACTTTCATAGAAAGACTACAAGGTATGACACTCAGCTTTGAGTCTTGCTCCACTAACTTAAAAAAATATTATGCAAATAATAATTGCCAATGTCGAGATTCTTTGTAACTTTACAAATGCCAGGATAAATGAATGTTCTAACTATCTGTACCTTTTAATTTTATGTTTAGCTGCCTGTCCGCTGCATGTTTTTAAACCGTATTTTGTGCGACCAAACGCGTCTGTCGCCGGCATATCACTTAGATCCCGTGGGAAAGCTGAACAGTTGTAGGTCCGAGGAGATGGTAGTGCGATGCGCTCATTGGTTAATAACCGGATATTCGATGATTATTTTTGATTTGGCAAACGGTTCTTCACCAAAAACCTAAAGTGAAACTCCCGTGGGTAGCTTCCCTTCGCTGCAATATTTACATATGTTTTAGACCAATGAGCACCCGTATGCATATTCGGTGTGGGATGCATGATTTCTTCCCAACAACAGGTAGCGGTTCGCAAACGAACATTCGTCAAAATGATGGTTAAAAACAACTTGCAGCAGATGGCAGCTGAAAATTAAAGATACATGTAGTTAAAACAATCATTCAATTGTATTTATTTGACGTTACACAGACTGTTGGAAGAGGCAAACCGCCTTGAACACAAAAATTGTCCGCATGAAGCGACTCCAAGAACACAGACGACTTGAAGCTGAGTGACATACCTTGTAGTCTTTCTATGAAAGTAGTGGTCCAGTGAACGATACCTTCCGCCTGTGCACAGACCTGGGCAAACATAGACCTGGGCAAACATAGACCTGAAGGAACATGGACCTGGGGAACATGGACATGGGTTATCGTGTAAGTGATCCCGGACAGAAAAGACAATGAAGATAAGACTAACCTAGATTGTGGTGGTGAGTATGAAGAATCGGATGAAAACTCATACGGCCTCTTTTCTCTCCTCTTTTGTCCTGGGCTCTCATGCCTCTCTGCTGACGCTTTGAGTACCCTGGTTTCATTGTCCTCTCTGGCACTATGTGACAACCTGTTAAAAAACAAAAGGTTCAAGTAGTGGAGATATAGAACTGTCAATACTAATGCTGAGAGGAAAATTCAGCTGACAAGAATGCAAACAGACTAGATCCAAGTCATTCCAACATCATGGACAGTCTGTTGAGGTATGAAATATTTAGTTTTTGGAGGTGACCTCACGTTAAAGTTGTATTTTTCCCCGGCGTGCACGGACAGCCAGACGGACAACCTGATGGAGGGACAGACAACCCCATCGAGACCAGACATGTAGCCAGACGGACGGACAGTTAGATGGACAGACAGCCCGATGAACAACCGGATGGAGGGACAGATGAACGGATGACATTTAGGCAGTCATAGTCAGATGGAAACAAAACAATATAGGCACTATCTAACATGTCAGAACAAAATCTAAACCAAGTCCTTGCTTTATCTTAAAACGATGCAGACCAAGTTGTTTACAAGTGTGAAAGGCTAGCATGGTTACACTTGGTCACAAATAGGAGCGTGAGCCTTCAGCCCAAGGACACAATGGGAGCAGGTCCGTGTTTCCCCTGGTTAATGTCCCGCAGGGCTTTGTTCCCTGGGCCTGGAGGGAACATACACCTGGGGAACTGAGACCAGAGGGAATGGGGGGAAATAAAGGACTCGAGGAATAGACTATAGAGACCTGAAGGAACATACACCTGGGAAACGTAGACCTAGCTAATCATGGAGCTGATCCCATGTGCAAAAGACAATGAAAATGAGGCTAACCTAGAAGGTAGTGATGAGTATGAAGACTCGAACGTCCTCTTTTCCCTCCTCTTTTGCCTCTCTGCCGACGCTTTGGATACCCTGGTTTCATGGGTCTCTTTGGCACCATGTGACACCCTGTTGAAAAACAAAAGGTTCAAGTAGTGGAGAGCCAGAACTGTCAATATTAATGCTGAGAGGAAAATTCAGCTGACAAGAAATTGAAGAATGCAAACAGCCTAGATCCAACATCATGAAAAGTATGGTTGAGGTATGAACATAGTTTTGGAGGTGGCCTCACTTTAAACTAAAGATGCACTGAAGTAGTACGAAGGGAAAATTAACAGAGGTAGAATGAAGTTGCTTTTATATCAATCTGAAAATAATTTCACAAAAATGAGCATCACCAATTTGTATTATTTTTATTTATCAAAAGTGAATGAGCACACCTGGAAATTTTGGACTTGGTGCTTGACATAAGGCTTGACATCATAACAGTACTTGGTGGGCTACCGTAATGACTTAGAGTGTACCAAAAGAGACAATCGCGAGCACTTTGTAAGTCTTTATAAAAAAAAGTAAGCAAACTAGAAAACCATGCCCTGTTGTAAATGTTTCTTTTAGACATTCAGATTCTGATGGCATCTGCTTTAAGTGTTTATTAATTCTCGTAACAGTGCATTCATGATTCAACGGGCAGTAGGTGAATTTTTTTCAAATATAAATGTGACTGTGAGTGATAGGCCTATGGCTATGCCACAGATGGTACAGAATCTATGATTATGTTATCAAAACGTGTCTAAGCTGAATTCGCGAAATAAAGAGAAAAGCGCCAACTCTTGAGTAGAGAGGTAATAAAGTAATCGCTAATCGAGCGAAATGGCAATCCGTGGCGACTTACTTAGGAGTCGGGAAGACGCAAATCCTGTGTATCGTCAAGAATAATGACTCGGTGTTATCAAGATGGGGAGAAGGATAGCGAAGCGAAAGTACGCAAAGAAAGGTGCCTGTACGAAGACCTCAACGATCATGTATGAGACAAGTTTAGCGATGCACGGCAAAGAAACATTCCTGTGAGCAGAAACATGATTCGGGAGAAAAGTCGTTATGCTTTCTATCGAGCAGGACATTCGGATTTTACTGGTTGCGCCACAATGTCAAATGTGCTTCACTCGGCGGGGAGCGAGCATTACGCCATGAGTAAATTTTCTTTGAAACTTGAGTTAAAGTTGTTCTGCTGTAATGTGTTTGGGTGTGTGTGTGTGTAGATAGGACTGTAAACTGCAACTGTGTGTTTGTGTGTGTACATTGACAGTACATACATTGTACACTGCAACCAAATTCATGACCGCCCGGGCCAAAAACTCAAACAACCATTTTAAGACATCCCCCCCCCCTTTTAACGACCTAATTTTCAAGGTTTTTCCAAAGTCGTAAATAGGGGGTTCTACTGTAGTATGAATTCGGTTTTCATGATCACACCAAAGCCTGATGAGACTCCACTAAATACAGTTGATTGTTTACTAATTCCTTGCTTGCATCACTGCAATACAACTCATACTGGTATTCTTGAAGTTGAAGAACAGCAACAGGTCTTGCTTTATTTCACTATTATTTTCACAACTGCTGACTGAACAACATTCAGAATCGCAAAATTTGGCAGTCAAAGTGGAGACTTTCTTCACATTGACTGTGTGTAACTAAGCTAGAGTGTACTGAAAATGTGAAATGACGTCACAGTTCTAGAACAGTGAGAGCAAGAGGTAAGGCAGGTAAAAATGGTCATATATATATATATATATATGTATATGCAGCTTGTCCCGTTTAATAACCCTATCATGAGTCATCCCTGAGGTCGCCTATAGTTGTGGACTGGGCGTTAAGCATCCAACAATTAACAAACCCAATCACACATTTCTGACAATGGAATGTTCACCCAATGACCCATGTAGTCTTTCTCATCATTTATAATATTAAATGCCAGGCTGGAGCTCTACAAAAATGAAATTTATTGGTTTGATTTGGTTACAGATCAACCCACAGATTTCCCACTCTCATGGACCAGCCAGGATGCACTGACATTGATTAATCGTGATCCTTCTCACCTTTGAATTACCCGTCATAATCATAATGGCTTGCTGAAGAAATCATCTGCAAATAAAATGCAAACAATTACACTTACAGCAATGATATACACATGCGCATGCTGTCAATATTCAATTTTGTTGTGCATGTCTATCAATATTATGTGTTGCCCCGAGAGTGCTGTGTTAAACACTAACAGAATCTTCAAAAAGATGAAGGCGGGTGGAAACTAGAAAAACAGCGTGCGTCTATTATTAGTATTAGAGATCGGATTGACAGCCGGTCTTTTCAAATCGTGTTTTCTGTAAGCTTAGCTAAGAAATGCCATATTATTATCACCATCCTCAAGTTACCTACTCTTATAAATTCAGCACTGGACGAACAAATAGCATGAAAGAAGAAAGTACAGGCATTTTTCTTGCGTGAAAAATAGATCAATACTATCTCCGCCGTTCGCGACCGTTCGATCAGTCACTGCCTCATCCCAAGATAATATAGCCTACACAAAAACACTTATTCACAATAAAGTAAAAAGAACAATGACAAAAACATACAGTTTCTGTTCCCTAATAATGAAACAATCATAAAATTAAGTTTCCCGCTTACCTTGGATCGACGAGGCGTCGCCATCTTGAAAATGCAACTCGTCAGTAACTAGAGTTATCTGTCCTTGGGCTGTGTGTTTCAGAAACTCGGAAACTTTTTCACACGCTTTGGTGTGTGAACTAATATACACACAAAGTTGACTAAAGTGCACAAAAAGGTTCCAGCCTTGAAAACTTCTGAGAATCCTAGTTTGACACTTTCCTTCTAGAAACAGTAGTAAAAAAAGTGGGTCCCTATTTTTGGAACCGACTTTTTTTTTAAACCCAGTTGGACGCTTGTGTGTTAATGCAAGGAACCCAGTTATGTAGTTGTGAACACACACACACACACACACACACACACACACGCACACACACAAACACACACAAACATACACATACACGTGAAGTACGAATTTTGGGATACAAAGCATGGGGGCCTCTTTATTAATTTATATTCCACATTGAATAAACACTGACACATGACCTTCAGGTCAATGTTCACCCAAGACATTTGCCAAAATGGAACATAAAAACATACAAGACAAAACATCAAGCTGTCAGCTACAGATCATTAATTATGAATACATGTACATACGAATCACATATCTATTTCACAAACAAAAGAACACCGAATAGAGCCCCCAGACCCAAATATATAATGAGTACATTCGAGACCTAAGTCTCCTGTTTAGAGTATTTAAGACATGCAATAAAAAGCTAACCATAATGCAGCAGACTTCGCGGCAGATATTGCGACACCTGTACAAAGGAGGTGATGGGGAAGGTGGTGGGTTCGAATTGAAATTGCTGCTTTGCTGTAGCGCGGCTGGCGACTGAGTGACCTACAACTAACCCTCAGTTCCCTCCAGTTCCAGAGTTTCACCCTCCCTTCCTCAGTGACTACTTTCTCACGCCCACGCATACCCACCATCCGCACTCTACCTGCCCTCCCCTCCCCGCCGCTACCCTGCTAGCCGTCAACTGTCAGATTTCCTAATTCTTCCGTTCCCATCCCTCTGCCCTAGATCTTAACCCCCCCCTCCTCTGACCGTGAGAACTCTTACAGCTAAACTGCGATTTTACAAATTTTCACTTAGCTGCTACGATACTCAATAACCCCTCCCCCTCGCCTCAGCTCCCACACCCACACGCACACACACAGACGCACACCCATCCACACATGCACGCAAGCATGCACGCTCACACACACACACACACACACACACACACACACACACACACACAATCACTCACACAGACCCACACACAGACACACACACACACACACACACACACACACACACACTCACAGTTACAACACGTGAAGTACGAATTTTGGGATACAAAGCATGGGGGCCTCTTTATTCATTTATATTCCACATTGAATAAACACTGACACATGACCTTCAGGTCAATGTTCACCCAAATAGGAAGGGGAGGCACCCATTCCTCCACCCAAAATTCGAACCAAGGGAGAACCATTTTTGTTAGAGTTTCTTTGCAAACATATGTCGGTAGAAGTCCAGCATTTTGCATGGCAGCTGATCCAAATAGGAAAGGTAACAGTTCGACTGCCAGTCCCCAAGCACCTTAATGACCTCACCGGGAATCCCACAACTGAGAGCGTGGGTGGCACCACCTCTTCGGAAGCTATGGCTAGAGTAATCTTTGCCTGCCAGTGTTTTTAATTTGGCATCGAATTTCGAGCTGGCCATTGGAAAGGCCTGAGAGTTTGGAGCAGCGGGCGTAGTGCACTGGAACGATTTCACAACAGCTGTCACTGGACAGAGCGGGTGTGGTGCTATGCTTGGTAACACGATAGTGTGAGTCCGTTCTCGCCGCTGAATTGTTTTGCTCCAACGGACCACCACAGTTAAAGACCCATTCTCGTCAGCAATAAAACTGTCCCTTGTCAATTGCTTCTCAGGGTCAAACACCTGGCCGAACACATTGGACTTGCGTAACAACCCGAAAAAGAGGACAAGACATGCTGCCCAAAATATGCAGTCCTGTGTTACATGCAAACGCAACTTTCCTTTTATTTTCATTAACACCTCTGGTGTTATGGGTGTCTTCCGCTGCACAGCACATCCTTTAATCCGTTCAATGCCTTTTAGTGTACTTTTCACAAGCCACGAGTCTTGCATTGGGTTGACCAATCCACACTCTATGTGCAACAGCCTCACAATGTTAAGGTATTGTCTCACAGTTGAAGGCTTTCGAGTGCGCGCTAAATATGCAGCATATAATGTAACAGTCTCTTCATCAGCAGGCACCGGCGCAATACACAGTTTTTCACAAAAGTCAAGGTAAATCCTCAGATGCGTCGAATATGTTCTTTTAGTGTTTGTCGCAAATGTCTGTCCTCGAAAAATCGCCACTTCCCGTCTGAGCTCAACCTTGAGACCACTTGACTCGCCTATTGGACAGACATAACAAAGCCTTAGTAGACATATGTTTGGTTAAATCAAATATTTCTCCACCTTTACCATGCCACCAATTGGACAACAACACAAACAACTTAGCTATGTTGTCTCGTTCATGCAACCGAGACACAGTATCAGCCACAATATTGATGCTTCCTGACACAGAAATAGCCCGCACAACACAGTCATGTTTCGCACATATCCAAAACATTTGCCTGAGAAGCCTGTTCACAAACGCATTTCGCGAACGTCCCTTGTTGATAATGCCTTTTGTGACGGTACTATCAGTTTGCACTATTACCGTTCTGCCTCTCCACAAGGGGGCCCACTGCTTCACTGCCTGAAAAACTGCACAAACCTCTTTATAATTTATATGCAGCTTTTCCGCTGCTGGCAGATCACAGTGAAACACAGTATAGAGCCAATCCCCTTGGCAGAATGCATCCGCTGCTTGATTACAAGCGTCCACGTGTACGCGCACATTTGTTTGCTCGTTGAAAAACACAGTTCCGTTGAAAACTCGTAGATAAGTAAGCCACCACGAGAGATCGCCTTTAAAGCCTGAGGTCAATCTGACCTTGTGGCTTTGCTGCTGCAGCGGGGCGATTAAGTCCAGAATACGGCGAAGAAAAAATTTTCCTCCTCGCACTGCCTGGCACGCCCAATTAAGAAGCCCAGCTATGCTCTGCAATTGGAGTTTCGTTGCCCGCTTTCTATGCTGAAACTGCCGAAGCCGCTCTTCCAGTTTGTTGAGTTTGTCTTTACCCAAGGACAAGGTGCTCGCCCGCGTGTCGATGTCCACCCCCAGAAAGGTGATTTTCTGGGTTGGCCCCACCACTTTTTTCCAGCTAATAAGGAACCCTAACTTACGCAACAACCTAATCAGACAATGCAGCGCTGCGTTGCACGTGTCGTACGTAGGGGCTACTATCAAGAAATCATCTATGTAAACTACCACATCTTTGTAACCTTTCCTGGCCATGCACCTCCTTACAGCTTGTGACAAGCGGTGAAATATAGAGGGTCCCAGACAGGACCCAAAGGGCAAGCGAGTATCAAACATATACGTAGAGTGAGTGTCATTATGAAACTTCCATTTCAATCCCGTTACGCTGTAATTATCAGGATGAATAGCGACTGAGCGATACGCTGATTTTAAATCCACTTTTGCACACCAGTACCCAGGTTTTGCTAGTCTACAAGCCTCTTCTAGAGTTTGGAACTGAACTGGGTCAGCAGAGACATAATCATTCATAGCTGCCCCACGTGGCCTGCTAGCGTCGTGAATGACCCGTATATCACCATCATCTTTAGGTATTGCTGCCAATGCACTCACAATGTCTGGCTTAGTGTTAGTAACAATATAATGTCCTTTGCTAATCTGGTCTAGGAGTTCTTTCTCGACCCCGTCTTTATGTTGTTTGGCTGACTGATGATTTCTAACTTCAACCTTATCTACCGCTATGTTTTCAGGTATCAAACGAAATCCGTGTCTAATTCCGTCTAGCAAATATTTTCTGTCTCTATCATGCCGCAGTTCTTCTTCCCACACGTCTAATTTGCTATTTATGGACCCTGTTTTTCCATCAAAATTCCCAGAAAAAGTGTTTTCAGTTCTAACTAAGCTGGAAAGTGGGGGACCTACCCTTGCTGAAGCCTGCTGCGCGTTGTCCTAGGCGATGCTAGTAGTCGCCGCGGCCGCTGCTTTACCGCTGCCTGCCAGTGCGTGATCTTTAGACGGATGGTCCGCCTTACCACAGGTAGCACAACTATGGTCAAAGTTGCACCTGTCGCCGTAGGTGCAGTTCCCTTTGTTCCACTGTAGGCAGAACGGTATTCCCTTCGCGTTAGTCCGACGCTTGTTCGGTGCCGCCACGTTGGTACCAGGTTGCTGGCGCTGTTGTCCTGTCCCTATGGGCTTCTCCCGCAACGCCACCACTGACAGGTGAGGAGTATCGGCCCCCCATCGATGGCCGGTCGCGGCCTGCAGACTCCTGTACTCGTCGTCGTACATGAGTACAGAAGCCCACGTGTATCGGCACGCCAGCTCCGACACCTTCACCGTGTAAGCAATGTAATCAAACACTGACTCTTCGGTGTCCAACTCTCCGTTTTTGATGAGTTCCGCCATTATTCGGCCGTTGGCCGCCATCCACATAGCTGGGCTCACTCTTTCGAGCTTTTGTTTTTGCCCTGCCATTTTCAGAGATATCCCTCCACCCAGGTCGATCTCTTCACTCTCCCTTGCCGCTGATGAAATAAAATCCACCACCCTAAGGGCTGACTCACCTGAGTCTTTTCTCCTGGCTGTCAGGTACACGCTTGGGTCCAGGTCGACCCTGTCCGACCGGGGCTGTTTGCCTTGACCCTGGACAGGCTGTAGCAGATCATCCAAAGTCATTCGGCTCTGCTTTTGTTTCTGAGCTGGAGCCCCTAGGGGGACACCGATTGTTGGTCCACACAAAGGCCCGCCACCATTGTCTTCTTGTATCTCTTTCACTGCTTCCTTCAAAAGCAGAAAGTCTGCCTTGCACAACCGCAGGTCTTTCAAGTCCTGGTTTTCAATCAAGCAAAGGCACTTATGGGCCTTTTGGCCAAGCAAGCCTTCTTTTTTCAATGCAGCTTGCACATCCTCTCCAATTTCGTGTTTCTCTATCCACTCGGATAGCGAAAACTCCATGCTGAATTGAAATTGCTGCTTTGCTGTAGCGCGGCTGGCGACTGAGTGACCTACAACTAACCCTCAGTTCCCTCCAGTTCCAGAGTTTCACCCTCCCTTCCTCAGTGACTACTTTCTCACGCCCACGCATACCCACCATCCGCACTCTACCTGCCCTCCCCTCCCCGCCGCTACCCCTGCTAGCCGTCAACTGTCAGATTTCCTAATTCTTCCGTTCCCATCCCTCTGCCCTAGATCTTACCCCCCCCCCCTCCTCTGACCGTGAGAACTCTTACAGCTAAACTGCAATTTTACAAAGGTTCACCTTAATACAACATTCTCTAAAACCATCTCTTCTTCCAAACGTTCATGTACCACTCATACATTCTCGTTCATTCCACGTTCACATTCCGTACAGATTCAATATCCAAACTAACACTTAATCAATGAATAACACTCCCCATACAAAGCATGACCGTCTTAAACATAACATAAATGCGTAGCAATTATGTTCAAGAAATTCCCCATGAAAAACCGTGAAACAATTACATCAAGAATTCTCTCAACGCTTCACACTAAGATTGGGTGCACTTTATACACTCTAACCTTTACGCTCCAGCTATGTATTCCAACGTCAATAATATACAACATAGTAAATCATTTACCTTAAGAGACCCGTCTCTTGAAAGAGTACTTGTTCCCCGAACAAGTCTGACACACGCTGAACAACCTTCCCGGTTGAAAATCTCAAACGCTGTGACGTTATTTACCCCCGACCAGCTACATGTCTCAAACACAGCTCATATCAAGCTAAGCCAGTTTTGCGTGAAACACTCGAAACACGTGAATAACGCCAGTCCGGTCAGCTACCATCGCCTCTACAACATTTAGGGAGGTTAAAACCACGACGTGGTTTCACCTCACAAATATGCTACTCACATCTTTGTGACACAGGGGACAACTATTCAAACCCATATCCTCATCATTTTGTTTCTCGATTGAGAATAATCATTTATAGATGACTATTATTCATGTCCCTTGTTAGGGTGTACTTGCATGTACTGGTGATGTCTTCGCAGTGACTGAGGCTTACTGGTGTTGGAGGGATATTTTGTTTTCTCTTATGGTATCCTGAAACTGGTCTCTATGCTCATGTATTCTGGCAGTAGAGCCGTTCATTGCTGGGTTGAACTCAGTGGTCACACACCGGTCCTTCTCGATTGCGAGAATAAGCGATTGCTTTGCAGTGGTGAGACTCATTCTGCATTTGAAGGTTTCCTGCAGTTTGTCCAAGATGGGGATCACCCTTTCTTTGGCTGGTTTCAGGTTAACCTGTATGGCTTGTAGTTGATTCTGTCTGTTTTAATAGACAATCTCATCAGAGTTGTTCTGCGATCTTATTGGTGGGGCCAAGTTCCGCCCGTGGGTTGGCTGGTTTGTGTAGATGCGGGATAAGCGTGTGTCAATCAAAGCTCCGGTGGTTGGGCGTAGCGTCTTTGATACGAGTAGTGGGGCTCTATTGGCGTGGTGGGCGGAGTTGCCGTGAGGGGGGGGGGGGGTGATAATTGGGCGCGAAATTGTGTCCCCCTCCCTATCCGTTGCGGCTGAGTGATCGTGTTGCGTGTCGAGTCGATTCATTCGTGTTATCAACACTATTGGTCAATAATAAGCCGATGGGCTGCTTTTACCTTCAAGGTTTGTTGGTGTAACATTTATGTTTTTTCGTAGCTTTATTCATTCTCTCCGTGATTTCTGTGACTGTTGTTGTGTCAGGGGGGTATGTCTTTTTGTTGTTTTTGTCAGCTTTACGTATGACTATGTCTTGATTGTCAGATAGCTCCTTGAGGGCTTTCCTTTCATCTTCAGAGAGGTTGGATTGTAGTTTCTTTAAAGAGAGATTTTATAGTTCCATTCTGGTATTGAAGATGTACTCTTCGATTGCTTCGTTGCCTAGTGGGGGGTTCCAATTGGATTTTGTGTAGAACGGAGGTATTTCCGTGTTGGAGGTGTTTTCACGGAAGTGAAATTTGCAAGTTTGCAGAAATCTGCAGAGATTTGTTTTCTCGTGGTTGGTTTGTTGGTTTTTGGCGTTGGTATGAATTTGAGGCCTTTTGCTAAGCCCAGATACTGTCTATCCGAGAGTTGCGCATTTGACAAGTTGATCACGAATTGTTTGGCTCGTGTCAGAACACCTCTATAAAATCACAAAGAAGTTATTCTAACAATTTGAAACTGTAAATATTGCCGAAAAGTACCATCTTTGGAAGAGGTACTTAGGGTTCTCTGGGCTGCCTACTGCATTTGCCGGGTTTGGCAGACCCTTGATTTTTTACCCCCTATGAATACTCTGGGGACCTGTCATCGACTTTGGAAGGACGCTTTATTTTCACACTTTGTACCCCACCTATGTTGACCAAGATTTTTTAAGCCGAGACCAGCTGTGCTGCCCTTGAAATGTTGGCGATCAAGATTCGTTCTGATGAAGCTATTAAGGGTATCCATCTGCCTATGTCACCCTTTGAGGTATCACCCATCACGGTCCTAAAACTGTTATTATATGCTGATGACGTCACTTTTTTTGCATGATAAAATAGATCTAGAAAGGGCGTTATACATTTTGAATATATTTAAACGTTTTTCCAACTTAGAAGTGAATGTTAACAAAACGGAAGCCATGTGGATAGGGTCCAAAAAGTTGTGTACAGATCAGTATTTTGGTCTTAAATGGAAATATAAAGTAAAAATTGTTGGAATTATTTTTTCAAATAATGTACCCGCATCGTCTTTAGAGAAAAACTGGTCAAAGAAAATTCAACGAATACAACAAATAATCGCCAATTGGTCAAAAAGAAATTTAAGTATACAAGGTAAAATTTGTATTGTTAAAACCTTTCTTATATCTCAATTCGTTTATATTTTCCAGTCTCTGGCAGTACCTCATCATGTTCTACATCATATTAATTCCATTTTGTTTAGGTTTATTTGGAAGAAAAAGTATTCAAATACGCGCGCATTTGAAAAAGTAAGACGAACAGTTATGTGTAAAGAAAAAAGATTATGGTGGTTTGAATATGATAAACGTAGTAGATATGCACAACTCATTTATGATTTCCTGGCTTGTTAATTTGCAAAACTCCACACAAAAGTATTGGTCTGTTATTCCAAGATATTGTCTGTCATGTTTGGGCATTGGTTTATCGTGCTTTGACTCAAATGCATCTTCGAAAACGATGAATGGCCTCAATAGTTGCAGATCATTGTTTTGGAAACAAGTGTTATTGACTTGGCTTGACAATAAAAGTGTTTTCTGTGAAAAGTATGATTTTGCACCAATAATATTAAAGGACCAATGCATTTGGAACAATATGAATATTCAATTTAAACATAAATGCCTATTTTTTTAAAGATTTTATACAACATAATATCTCATTTGTAAAGGAAGTTATGAATGAAAATGGTATTATTATTTCTTTTGAAGATTTATGTCAAAAAGTGGGTTATAAACCATCCAGACAGTTTGAATACAATGCATTATGCACAGCACTTAAATCCAGACGTACAGACACATTACCATATCAATATTTTACATTGCAGGATTTCATTGTTAACGGTGGTAATATAACAGCAAAGTTTATTAGAAAATGTTTAGTTGATCTTGATGTCCAGATTCCGAGTGCCTGTGATTTTTGGAAACGAAAACATAATGTAGATTTGGATAAGAGAAACTGGTTACTGGCCGTTAACAGCACAAAAGAAGAAAGATTACGTCTGCTGCACTGGAAACTATTACATAGAATATATCCAACCAATATTTTATTAAACAAAATGGGATTACGAACATCGAATAAGTGTGAAGTTTGTCATGAATTAGACACCCTTGAACATTTCTTTTTTAGTTGCCAAGAGGTGATGAAGGGTTGGAAAATATGTAAAGATTTTGTGTATAAGAAAATACATGTTGCCATCATTTTGAATGAAGAAAATGTATTTTTGGGTTATTTTAGGGAAAGTTTGAAAAGTGATTATATTTACTTTGTGAATTATTGTATTTTAATTACCAAAATGACCATTGGAAAATTTAGATATGGGAAAAAGTTAGATTTGGGTGTATTATTGGAAACTGAGCTGAACATTAGGAATAAATTTATGTTATGATTACTTTTATGTATTTATTTATTTAAACATATTAGTTTACTGATAAGGTTTAAAAAAAAAGAAGAGAAAGAAAAAAAAAAGGATACCATAAGGGAAAACAAAATATCCCTCCAACACCAGTAAGCCTCAGTCACTGCGAGGACATTTGGGTAATAAACCACCAGTACATGCAAGTACACCCTAACAAGGGAAATGAATAATAGTCATCTATAAATGATTATTCTCAATCGAGAAACAAAATGATGAGGATATGGGTTTGAATAGTTGTCCCCTGACGAGGCTACCTTTCAGTTTCCCCAGAACACCTCTATAAAATCACAAAGAAGTTATCCTAACAATTTGAAACTGTAAATATTGCCGAAAAGTACCATCTTTGGGAGAGGTACTTAGGGTTCTCTGGGCTGCCTACTGCATTTGCCGGGTTTGGCAGACCCTTGATTTTTTACCCCCTATAGGTGTAAATAAAGTTAAACCTGTTGCTCAATTATGTTTAACGTTCCTAAAGAAAGGAAGTAACTCATGTTATATGAACCAAATGTTAACGTGTTATGACAACCTACATGTGAATGTTTGTGTGTATAACTGTTCCCAATTGCCAAACGTGAAGACAGTTAGGACATTGTGTTGATCATTTAAGGATCAAGGGTCTAGACATCTCCTATGAGGAAGGTAAATCATTCATCATTCCGCCTCCCTTAAACCATTAGTGTCTGGCCACAGACACCGCCAGGCATTTACGTGCAATACAAACACCCTTTCTTTTGATCCCGTATTGCTAGAGAACACCCTAGGTATTCTCTATAGAGAGCGAGCATTTTTCAAAGAAGGTATTTCGTGTAGATCTATAGGTGTTGATCAGACGCCTCGTTACGGCGCTGGACCTAACTTTTAAAATCTGAAAAGTATATCGACAGTTTGTGAGACAAACATTGTTAGAACACACCATCAGTATTTCCGTATCAAGACCAAGTCAGTACAGTTCGAAGTTTTAACAATTTGAAAGTAGGGAGCCCGAAGTATGTCAAGCAAGATGGGTGATTGAGATGACTGGTGCGTGTAAGATGCAGCTCATTCGCGTGCGTGTGTGGGTGTGTGTGAACTGAAACCTTTCTCTTGGCTGGCTAACATGTACACATGTACACAATGTTGCAGACGTCGGCAGAACGCAAGATGGCGACGGCAGGGCCATCTTCAAAGAAGCGACCGAAGGTTAGTTTTGAAGACATTTTAGCTGGTCCTATACACAGTCCATTATGTTTTTTGGTTTTTTTTTCCTTACACCTGTTCCTTGTCCCGGTGTGCTCTCACGCCGCCCCGTCCCTGTACTCGCTGTTCCATCCACATCTGAATTTCGTTCCGCTGCCAGACTTGTCGATTTTACAGACGCTCCAGTGAGGGATGTCGGGTCGCTGCGGTAGTCTACCCTCGGAAGATGACTCTACACTTCTGCTGAGTCACTTCGACGGTGTTCAGTAGTGGGTCTGTCCCGAGCTAACGGACGCAGCCCACTACCTACTATGCCCCCTACTAACGACATTGACAGCTAAGTCGCGGAGCCAGACTGAGTGAGGGTCCCCTCCAGAGAGCAGACCGCCACCACGTCCCTCCGTCGACCCCCCAGAACGTCACACGTTGAGGACTGACAGCAGAAGTACTATTCAGGGAAGGATCGAACAGGAACACTGAGACCAAGGTCACCATGAGAGCTCCGGGCATGAAGGGCCACAAGAGCAAGGACACTTTATAATTTTGGATGATTAATGAGATGAGGATGATTATAATGATGATGCTATGGATTTCCAATTTGGTTTGAGACTACGTGACAGGGCAGCACTCTACGCTTACTGTCATAATATATCCTGGTGTTGGTCAGGTAAACAGAACCTGAGCACCCTCAAAGTCGCATTCGTTAAGTGAATGACACTCGGCTGTGTGATTCCAGCCTTCCCATAGGAACCATAGCACTTCCACTCTGGGTAGGAGCCGACCGTAGCCCGAAAAACCCACATGACCCTGATGGGATTCGAACCCACGACCTCCCGGCCCACAGCCCGATGCGCTAACCACTGCGCTACGGGGGCCGGTACAGTCCATTATGTTAATTGTTATAACACTGGTCCTATACACAATCCATCATGATAATTGTACTAACACTAGTCCTATACATAGTCCATCATGTTAATCGTTATAACACTAGTCCTATACACAGTCCATCATGTTAATTGTTATAACACTAGTCCTATATACAGTCCATTATGTTAATTGTTATAACACTAGTCCTATACACAGTCCATCATGTTAATTGTTATAACACTAGTCCTATACACAGTCCATCATGATAATTGTACTAACACTAGTCCTATACATAGTCCATCATGTTAATCGTTATAACACTAGTCCTATACACAGTCCATCATGTTAATTGTTATAACACTAGTCCTATATACAGTCCATCATGTTAATTGTTATAACACTAGTCCTATATACAGTCCATTATGTTAATTGTTATAACACTAGTCCTATACACAATCCATCATGTTAATTGTTATAACACTAGTCCTATACACAGTCCATTATGTTAATTGTTATAACACTAATCCTATACACAGTCCATCATGTTAATTGTTATAACACTAGTCCTATACACAGTCCATTATGTTAATTGTTATAACACTAATCCTATACACAGTCCATCGTGTTAATTGTTATAACACTAGTCCTATACACAGTCCATCATGTTAATTGTTATAACACTAGTCCTATACACAGCCCATTATGTTAATTGTTATAACACTAGTCCTATACACAGTCCATCGTGTTAATTGTTATAACACTAGTCCTATACACAGTCCATTATGTTAATTGTTATAACACTAGTCCTATACACAGTCCATTATGTTAATTGTTATAACACTAGTCCTATACACAGCCCATCATGTTAATTGTTATAACACTAGTCCTATACACAGTCCATTATGTTAATTGTTATAACACTAGTCCTATACACAGTCCATCGTGTTAATTGTTATAACACTAGTCCTATACACAGTCCATTATGTTAATTGTTATAACACTAGTCCTATACACAGTCCATTATGTTAATTGTTATAACACTAGTCCTATACACAGTCCATTATGTTAATTGTTATAACACTAGTCCTATACACAGCCCATCATGTTAATTGTTATAACACTAGTCCTATACACAGTCCATTATGTTAATTGTTATAACACTAGTCCTATACACAGTCCATCGTGTTAATTGTTATAACACTAGTCCTATACACAGTCCATTATGTTAATTGTTATAACACTAGTCCTATACACAGTCCATTATGTTAATTGTTATAACACTAGTCCTATACACAGTCCATTATGTTAATTGTTATAACACTAGTCCTATACACAGTTCATCATGTTAATTGTTATAACACTAGTCCTATACACAGTCCATTATGTTAATTGTTATAACACTAGTCCTATACACAGTCCATCGTGTTAATTGTTATAACACTAGTCCTATACACAGTTCATCATGTTAATTGTTATAACACTAGTCCTATACACAGCCCATCATGTTAATTGTTATAACACTAGTCCTATACACAGCCCATCGTGTTAATTGTTATAACATTAGTCCTATACACAGTCCATTATGTTAATTGTTATAACACTAGTCCTATACACAGTCCATTATGTTAATTGTTATAACACTAGTCCTATACACAATCCATCATGTTAATTGTTATAACACTAGTCCTATACATAGTCCATCATGTTAATTGTTATAACACTAGTCATATACACAGTCCATCATGTTAATTGTTATAACACTAGTCCTATACACAGTCCATCGTGTTAATTGTTATAACACTAGTCCTATACACAATCCATCATGTTAATTGTTATAACACTAGTCCTATACACAATCCATCATGTTAATTGTTATAACACTAGTCCTATACATAGTCCATCATGTTAATTGTTATAACACTAGTCCTATACATAGTCCATCATGTTAATTGTTATAACACTAGTCCTATACACAGTTCATCATGTTAATTGTTATAACACTAGTCCTATACACAGTCCATCATGCTAATTGTTATAACACTAGTCCTATACACAATCCATCATGTTAATTGTTATAACACTAATCCTATACACAATCCATCATGTTAATTGTTATAACACTAGTCCTATACACAGTCCATCATGTTAATTGTTATAACACTAGTCCTATACACAGCCCATCATGTTAATTGTTATAACACTAGTCCTATACACAGTCCATCATGTTAATTGTTATAACACTAGTCCTATACACAGTCCATCATGTTAATTGTTATAACACTAGTCCTATACACAGTTCATCATGTTAATTGTTATAACACTAGTCCTATACACAGTCCATCATGTTAATTGTTATAACACTGGACCTATATACCGTCCATCGTGTTAATTGTTATAACACTGGTTCTATACACAGTCCATCGTGTTAATTGTTATAACACTAGTCCTATACATAGTCCATCATGTTAATTGTTATAACACTAGTTCTATACACAGTCTATCGTGTTAATTGTTCTAACACTGGTCCTATACACAGTCCATCATGTTAATTGTTATAACACTGGTCCTGTACACAGTCCATCATGTTAATTGTTATAACACTAGTTCTATACACAGTCCATCATGTTAATTGTTCTAACACTGGTCCTATACACAGTCCATCATGTTAATTGTTATAACACTGGTCATGTACACAGTCCATCATGTTAATTGTTATAACACTAGTTCTATACACAGTCCATCATGTTAATTGTTATAACACTGGTCCTATACACAATCCATCATGTTAATTGTTATAACACTGGTCCTGTACATAGTTCATCATGTTAATTGTTATAACACTGGTCCTATAAACAGTCCATCATGTTAATTGTTATAACACTAGTCCTTTAAACAGTCCATCATGTTAATTGTTATAACACTGGTCCTATACACAATCCATCATGTTAAGTGTTATAACACTAGTCATATACACAGTATATCATGTTAATTGTTATAACGCTGGTCCTATACACAATCCATCATGTTAATTGTTATAACACTAGTCCTATACACAATCCATCATGTTAATTGTTATAACACTAGTCCTATACACAGTCCATCATGTTAATTGTTATAACACTAGTCCTATACACAGTCCATCATGTTAATTGTTATAACACTGGTCCTATACACAGTCTACCGTGTTAATTGTTATAACACTGGTCCTATACACAGTATATCATGTTAATTGTTATAACACTGGTCCTATACACAGTCCATCATGTTAATTGTTATAACACTAGTCCTATACACAGTCCATTGTGTCAATTGTTATAACGCTGGTCCTAAATTGATATTTCATGAGACTTTAAGTTTACATACATCTCAACATTTTTAAGGCAGTCTCTCGAAGTTACACATTGTCAAGATGATGACACGTGTAAAGGCGAACTTCTGTATGCCTGTTAATATTGAAACAATCTAAACCTTAGAATTGATGTTGTGACGTATTTCTGTTCAAATGTTGTGAAACTTATAGCGCCACAGACACACACGTGACATGGATGTACCTTCACACGCTAAGCTAGTGATTGTGCCACTACATTTTTGCCAAGTTTTTGAAACATTCTTTTGACCCGTTTAAAAGTTATGTCTTTTAGAAAAGAGCATAAGAATTAGGTAATTTTGCCTTTGGTGCACCTAATTTGGTAAGCAACTTTGTACCATTTTTCCCCCGTCTTACACAGCCTTTACAGTCGAATGGTGTTCACGTGTTTCGATAAAGGCAGTGTTATTAAATAAGAGGGAAAACGGAAAAGAACTTTGAAGCTAGCACAGAAGAGTGCAAGCAGATGTGACATCATATCGTTCGAAAGAAACATGACGTCAGAGCTTGGGCCTATCTTATCATGTTGTTGAGTGTTTGGAGACGTCATAGGCTGAGTGTGGATAGAGCCGACGTGGCTCCGTGTCGCGTTCACTGGCTGGCTAACGGTCAACATATACACTATGTTGCAGACGAAGACGGAGTCGGCGGGGTCACCTTCCAAGAAGCAAAGAAAGGTCAGTTTTGAATTGTAGTTTGTCTTTACAAAGTCCAACATGTCCATTGGTATACGCTTGTTACATACACAGTCCAACATGTTCATTGGTATACGCTTGTTACATGCACAGTCCAACATGTTCATTGGTATAGAACGCTTGTTACATACACAGTCCAACATGTTCATTGGTATACGCTTGTTACATACACAGTCCAACATGTTCATTGGTATACGCTTGTTACATACACAGTCCAACATGTTTGTTGATATAGAACGCTTGTTACATACACAGTCCAACATGTTCATTGGTATACGCTTGTTACATGCACAGTCCAACATGTCCATTGGTATACGCTTGTTACATACACAGTCCAACATGTTCATTGGTATACGCTTGTTACATACACAGTCCAACATGTTTGTTGGTATAGAACGCTTGTTACATACACATTCCAACACGTTCATTGGTATAGAACGCTTGTTACATGCAAAGTCCAACATGTTCATTGATATACGCTTGTTACATACACAGTCCAACATGTTCATTGGTATAGAACGCTTGTTACATACACAGTTCAACGTGTTCATTGGTATACGCTTGTTACATACACAGTCACACATGTTCATTGGTATAGAACGCTTGTTACATACACAGTTCAACGTGTTCATTGGTATAGAACGCTTGTTACATACACAGTCCAACATGTTCATTGGTATACGCTTGTTACATACACAGTCCAACATGTTCATTGTTATAGAACGCTCGTTACATACACAGTCCAACATGTTCATTGGTATACGATTGTTACATACACAGTCCAACATGTTCATTGGTATAGAACGCTTGTTACATACACAGTTCAACATGTTCATTGGTATATAACGCTTGTTACATACACAGTCCAACATGTTCATTGGTATAGAACGCTTGTTACATACACAGTCCAACATGTTCATTGTTATAGAACGCTCGTTACATACACAGTCCAACATGTTCATTGGTATAGAACGCTTGTTACATACACAGTCCAACATGTTCATTGGTATAGAACGCTTGTTACATACACAGTCCAACATGTTCATTGGTATAGAACGCTTGTTACATACACAGTCCAACATGTTCATTGTTATAGAACGCTCGTTACATACACAGTCCAACATGTTCATTGGTATAGAACGCTTGTTACATACACAGTCCAACATGTTCATTGGTATAGAACGCTTGTTACATACACAGTTCAACATGTTCATTGGTATAGAACGCTTGTTACATACACAGTCCAACATGTTCATTGGTATACGATTGTTACATACACAATCCAACATGATCATTAGTATAGAACGCTTGTTACATACAAAGTCCAACATGTTCATTGGTATACGCTTGTTACATACACAGTCCAACATGTTCATTGGTATAGAACGCTTGTTACATACAACGTCCAACATGTATGGAGATTACATAAGTGAACGGCTCAGATGACGGGTAATGTTAACACCTTCACATTTCAAGGCTTATTCTATAGCCATCCATTGAATTGAGAAGAAAACAAAGCATACTAAACTGCTAAGCATGAAATAAACAATAAGAAAATAAAAAGAACCAACAGCATCGTGTTGTGTGTGTGGGCAGTTGACACATTGTATTCACAAAACACGGCCAACAATGGCGACAAATGTGTTGCACAGCGACAGTTAACTTCTTCAACCAAGGCCAGTACTTTCATACATGACAAAGGAAGGCAAATGAGGCCTGAATAATAAAGTTATAGTGTTCCTGTGTGTGTCTGAGTGATAAACTGTTTTAACCAACTATCTTCTGAAACGTAATTGCTTTCAGCAGATTGATCTTCCGCTCAGAACGTTCGTGTCACACGGTCTTTGCGACAAAGAGAGAGGTCGCATTCTTGCAGAAAATCATTGACAACACAGATCAGTCATTTTTAGCATTACAGTTGGGAAGGGCTACTATCATAGTGTGTTTTAACAAAGAATTACATTATAGTATCGGCAGAACACGACCAAATGAGTTTTGTGTCACAGCGTTATAGGCAGAAGACTTTTTTTTAGACTATTTGTTCTCACACTGTAGCAAAATCATTGACAACACAGACCAGTCATTTTTAGCATTACAATTGGGAAGGGCTACCATTATAGTGTGTTTTAAGAAAGAAAAATATTATAGTAACGGCAGAACATGATCAAATGATTTTCGTGTCACAGCGTTATGGGCGGAAGATTGTTTAGTCTATGTGTTCTCAATCTCACACTGCAGCAAAATCATTGACAACACAGACCAGTCATGTTCACTGGGCGAAAAGTGGCGTTTTGTATCTTACAAAACTACTCAAAATCCCAACAAAACTTCAAGTTTCAATAGGTTTATCACATTTTGGTGTTCACGACAACGCCAGATTTTGATTGGATTTTGTTGAAGTTATCGCTGCGAAATTGCCTGGAATTTCAGCGCGTTTTGCGACGGTCAAAACATCATGTTAAACCATGTTACAGCATGTCTGTAACATGCAAAAATGTCAAGTTTTGATGGGATTAAAGCTTTGGTTTAACGCCAAGTAACATCATGTTATCGTAGACTTAACTTGCAAAACTGCTTGTTTTGGTGGTGTTACAGCTTGCTTGTAATGTGATTAACATCATGTTATTGCTGGTTTAACATGCAAAACCCCATGTTATGTTGGTGTTAAAGATTGCTCAAATGCCTATTAACTCCATGTTATGTTGGTGTTAAAGCTTGCTCAAATGCCTATTAACACCATGTTAGTTGGTGTTAGGCTTGATTATTAATGTAAAAAAACACCATGTTATGACGTTCACATAATTGTTTTCACCTGGATGGAATTTTGTGGAAAAGAAAGCATGTTCTTTGGGAATTGTGTGCGGGTTTCATGCTTGGATATTGCACTTTGCTGACTTGTCACAGGTCAATTTACATTTAACAATATTAGTTTTCAAATGCATCATCCTTCACACATTATGTAAACATCTTTAACATTAACACTTTGGTTGTAAAATTATTGCACTTTATTCAAACAGGACAAAAACAAAAATGCTGATTCACAATGTACAATAGCAAAGGACTATTTTGAGTGGAGACAGTGTTCATCCACACTATAATTGGATAAGCTAAAATAAATTATTCAAATCGGTGAAGGCCACACGAAATGAAAACACACCATCAGTAAATTACTTCCCTTGTGGGTAAGAGCGTCGTTTTCAACCATTCAAGGTTATATCGCTACTGGAAAAGGGGGAGATGGGATAGGGGAAAGGGGGCAGATGGGATAGAGCCACTTGTCAATTGTTTCTTGTTCACAAAAGCACTAATCAAAAAACTGCTCCAGGGGCTTGCAACGTAGTACAATATATGACCTTACTGGGAGAATGCAAGTTTCCAGTACAAAGGACTTAACATTTCTTACATACTGCTTGACTAAAATCTTTACAAACATTCACTATATTCTATACAAGAAACACTTAACAAGGGTAAAAGGAGAAACAGAACCGTTAGTCGCCTCTTACGACATGCTGGGTAGCATCGGGTAAATTCTTTCTTGTCCCAACCAATATGGGACTCCCCCTAACCCGCGGGGGGTCTCGTTGATGAAGAATTATTTGAATTCTGAATTTCGAACAAACAAATCCAGTGTCCCTCCAAACAGGCCTCCAAGAATAAAAAAAAAGCTGGTCTTAAAAAGGAGGAAATCTGCTTAATATGTAGGTAAATGCACAACAGGTTGTGAACAGAAAATCCAAAAACGTAAGGTCTTAAAAGCGGGGAAGTTTGAAAAGGGGGGAGGGGGGGACCTAAAATGTGGCGATCATAACAACCGGCATGGGTGGTCGAGTGGTAACGCACTTGCGCTCGGAATCGAGAGGTTGCGTGTTCGACCCTGGGTCAGGCCGCTATTTTCTCCCCCCTTTCCTAACCTAGGTGGTGGGTTCAAGTGCTAGTCTTTCGGATGAGACGAAAAACCGAGGTCCCTTCGTGTACACTACATTGGGGGTGAACGTTAAAGATCCCATGATTGACAAAAGGGTCTTTCCTGGCAAAATTGTATAGGCATAGCTAAAAATGTCCACCAAATATCCGTGTGACTTGGAATAATAGGCCGTGAAAAGTAGGATATGCGCCGAGATGGCTGCGATCTGCTGGCCGATGTGAATGCGTGATGTATTGTGTAAAAAAATTCCATCTCACACGGCATAAATAAATCCCTGCGCCTTGAATAAAAATTGAAAAAATAAAATAAATCCCTGCGCTTAGAACTGTACCCACGGAATACGCGCGATATAAGCCTCATAGTCATATTGATTGATTGATATTGATTGAAGATTACCAGTTTCCAGTATGTTAAAATAGGCTTAACCTATCTACTGCTGGACTTACATCAGAACACTAACAGATTAAACTATACATGAATCGCGAGACAAGCGGCAAGAGAAGAGATTTTTGGAAAAAATACAGGTGAATGAGCAAGAAGGCAGAAAAAAGAAAAGAATTCATGAAGAAAAAGAGAGCATGACAGGAAAGAGGAACCAAAAATCTACCAAACAGCAAACTAGAAAGCTCCTGCGGTTCCAAAAACAGGAGGGGCCTTTAATTTCATAACCGCAGTGGGATGCGGGACTTCGTTTTGCGTTTTTGTTGTAGCTGAGTGCATTTACAGTTCAAAAATCCTCCTATGGTAGTAAAACAAAACCAAAACTACCCAACGACGACATCTGTGAAGCTCGACAGTTGGCTTGTTCACGCGAGTGCATAAATTAACCTAGTTATTACGTGGTGTTTGGTCAGAGTTCGATTCAACTGAGTGATTCCGGCCTCCATTTTGTCTTACACAAACTCATGATGATGTCTGACATAGTTTGCTACTAGTGACGTGTCTTTTTGTGCATGATGTGATGACCTGATCTAAATTTAGATCCAAAAATAGGTCAAGACCAGCCGGGACAGAGTCCGAAATTAATTCGTAAAAAAATCGCAGTTCTTGACTCTTTGGGTGCAAGTCAATGAAACTTGGTAGTTCTTCTAACGGATAGCTGCCTGAGGTATGACTAAAAGCCCCAGGGGATCCGTGCACCTGGATTTGACAAGTTCAGTACCTTTAACTCCTTGTCTCCCAGGTACGGATATATTTGTACCCAATTTCTTTCTTTCTTTATTTGGTGTTTAACGTCGTTTTCAACCATTCAAGGTTATATCGCGACGGGGGAAGGGGGGAGATGGGATAGGGGAAAGGGGGGAGATGGGATAGAGCCACTTGTTTAATTGTTTCTTGTTCACAAAAGCACTAATCAAAAAATTGCTCCAGGGGCTTGCAACGTAGTACAATATATGACCTTACTGGGAGAATGCAAGTTTCCAGTACAAAGGACCTAACATTCCTTACATACTGCTTGACTAAAATCTTTACAAACATTGACTATATTCTATACAAGAAACACTTAACAAGGGTAAAAGGAGAAACAGAACCGTTAGTCGCCTCTTACGACATGCTGGGTAGCATCGGGTAAATTCTTTCTCGTCCCAACCAATATGGGACTCCCCCTAACCCGCGGGGGGTATCCGTACCCACTCATATGGCTC
Source organism: Littorina saxatilis (assembly GCF_037325665.1). Classification (NCBI taxonomy): domain Eukaryota; kingdom Metazoa; phylum Mollusca; class Gastropoda; order Littorinimorpha; family Littorinidae; genus Littorina; species Littorina saxatilis. The sequence goes on from NC_090260.1 coordinate 52,762,909, forward strand.
TATCTGACCAGGTATGGATATATATCCGTACACACAGTCACTATGTACATTTCATCTGTTCTCATTCGGCACATATCCGCATCCTGCTTAGACGGTTAGCTTCAGTCGCTTCCTGTAACGTTGATCTAACGCCAGCATTCTAGCCTGTTGATACACAGTTTCTACAATTCTGAGTGACCTGCTGCAGCACAGCTGGTCTCGGCTTAAAAAATCTTGGTCAACATAGATGGGGTACAAAGTGTTATAAAATAAAACGTCCTTCCAAAGTCGATGACAGGTCCCCAGAGTATTCACAAAATTATATGGTACTGGAAGCCTTGCATGGCGACGAAAAAGATGTCCACGCCTACATGAAGAAGTATCCTTCACGGCTTCAGCGGAAACAGTCGGCTGGGGATGAGGACAGCAGCTAATGGTGAACCTATGTAAAAAATATAGACAAGAACAAAAATATGTCAATGGGAAAACAAAGAAAGAAGTAGAGAAGGACCTCCCCACCTTAACACAGTGAAAATGAATTTTTTATTTGTTTATTTGTTGCTTAACGTCCAGCCGACTACGCAGAGCCATATCAGGACGAGGAAGGGGGGGATGAAGGGGGCCACTTGTCAAGCGATTCCTGTTTACAAATGCACTAACCCATTACTTGTGTCCCAGCAGGCTTTGGTAAAACTAAATTAATACCTACTGGAAGATTACCAGTTTCCAGTATGTTAAAATAGGCTTAACCTATCTACTGCTGGACTTACATCAGAACACTAACAGATTAAACTATACATGAATCGCGAGACAAGCGGCAAGAGAAGAGATTTTTGGAAAAAATACAGGTGAATGAGCAAGAAGGCAGAAAAAAGAAAAGAATTCATGAAGAAAAAGAGAGCATGACAGGAAAGAGGAACCAAAAATCTATCTAACAGCAAACTAGAAAGCTCCTGCGGTTCCAAAAACAGGAGGGGCCTTTAATTTCATAACCGCAGTGCCCCACTGCGGGACAGTGAAAATGAAAAACACATGTGAATGTACTTATGTTTTAAATCCCCCCCCCCAATTAAGACCAATTATCCAAGATATTTTTCAGTCCTCAAAGGAGAATTTCACTGTTCTCACGGAACCCTCAAGAAAACTGAGCTGTGCTAATATATTATATAACTGCAAACATCCCTCAAATTCAATATTGCAAGCCACTATACATTCCTCATAAAGGCACATTCTTTCACGCTCACGTGTGAAAACTAACATAAGTTTACAAGTGTGTATCTATTTATAATAATAATAATAATAACGGGCATTTATAAAGCGCCTTATCAGAAGTTAAAAGCGCGTGACAACAATACATGTATAAAAAATTCATACAATCACTGTCAGATTCAAACAACACATCATGCACATCTCACATCCCCAGACTCTATGCTAAGGCCAACAACAACAAAAATAGTCTGTTTACGGTATCCCAACCGACCCCACCTGTATCTGTTCCTTGCTGTTCTCCAAGAGACACCATGGTGCAGCAAGCTGAAGGGTGTCCTGTCGTATTTCCTCGAAGTTGTAGTAGGCAACCAGGTCAGGAGCAGGAGGTGGGGGGCGACTGACCTGCAGCAGAATTCAAATCAATTAGTCAAGTCACTATGACATATCTTTATTGTTATCGCCACACCAACCCTAAATTTTTCCTTTCATACTGCATTTGTTATCCTGAGAGAGAAAAAATCCATGTTGCAGACTCAACTGGAAAAATTCCCTTCTCCATCATCTAGTGGACAGAGCTCACATGATTTCAAACAAATCTTTTTTTAAAGTCACATGCTTTGTGCGACAGTGTTAGTTTACTGCAACTGTAATTTATAAATAGCAAATTAGCTCAGGTGGTAGAGCACTGGACTTGTGATCGAGAGGTCGCTGGTTCGAATCCGGGCCGGGACGGACACGGGTCAACTTTATGTGCAGACCCAGAGACGGTATTCATCTCCCACCCACGTGTCACCACAATGGCACGTTAAAGATCTTGGTCATTCTGCCATAAGTGCAGGTGGCTGAATACACCTAAACACGCAGACACCTGGGTAGCGCGACTCCGTTGCCGCTAGCTTTCCACTGGGTGGAAGCGACCCGAATTTCCCAGCAATGGGACAATAAAGTAATGAAAAATGAAAAAAAAAAAATTAAATAAATAAATATCACTTATCACTATCAGATAATCAGCTAAATGCCTGGCAGATGACCCTCATTCAAAGTGAGTCGTGGCTAAACCATGAAACTAGAAAAACAGGTTATACAGTGGAACACCCCTTTTAAGACCTCCAATAATCTGAGAAAATTCAGTCTTAAAAAGGAGGGAGTCTTAAAAGGGGGGTAATTTTACAGAGGTTATGAACAGAAAGTCTGAGAAAACAAGGTCTTTAAAAGGAGGGAGTCTTAAATTGGGGGGTCTTAACAGGGGGGTTCCACTGTACCACAATATAAATCTAACACTGACAGCGGACAAAAACTGAGAAAACACCCAGTATACATGTACCGGTACTCACAAAAGAGTTACAAGTAGCATCCCCAGGAGCCGAAATCCCAAGCCCTTGATATCTGCACTTTTAGCATCTTGTACCTTGAATAGTATGAAGATAACATGTCATTGTCACCGTCAGTAAATCACTACAGTGAAAACTGTCAAATACGGTCACTGGACTTAGCGGACACTCGCAGAATACGGACAGTCAGTCTCGGCACGGACTGCTTTACACTGTAAAACACCTGTACGTTACGGCCACCTCGGCATTACGGACGCGGACACGTATTTTGGGTCCATAATAAGTCATATACCTGCTAAATACGGACATCCACAGCAAGCTGGGAAGTTCGATCGACGAAGAAGACGATAAATCGATCAGTTGATATTAGTCGGTATCTGAGCAGCTCTCGCGAGACACGCTATTTGTTATGCTTTGAACATCGCGAGAACTTCGAACCTTGGCTTGTGCAGCTCGCACGAGATCGCTGTACCGCATGCTTTGCTATGCTCTGAAGTTTGCGAGAGATTACGAGAGCTTGGAATACTGATAGAGTCTATTCTTGGTGAGTGTTTTAAGTCGACGCATTTGATTGGCTGCTAGAGTTCCAAGGCAGCCAATCCAACGCGTGGAACGTGTTCGGCGGAACGGAAGTGAAAGTGTATGAGTGAATGTATCTTCTCTTCGAAAGAGTGATTCGTGTTTAACAAGATGGCAGCAAGAAATTCAAATTCAAGAAAAGGAAGAAATGCGCTGACTTTAGAACAAAGGATAAATGTTGTCAAACAACTGGAAAGTGGGAAATCATGCCGAACGATTGCACAAGAGCTTGGGTGTGGGAGAACGCAGATTTCGAAAATCAGCGTCGATCGGGAAAAAATAATGAAGTTGTGGGAATCGGGAGACGGACGTGCTGACCAGAAATGGGTTTCGAAGAAGACAACCGAATACGAAGAGCTAAATGACGCCGTGTTCGAGTGGTTTTCAACCAAACGTGCGAATCACATTGCCATCAATGGTCCACTCAGACAACGCTGGACAAATTCTTTCAAAAGCTGATGAGTGCAGAATGAAGTGAATGTGAATGTGTTGTATGAATGAGATCCAGTAACTTTTTAACAATTTAAATTTATACAGTTGATATGATAAAAAGCTTTTAAACTTGTTTTACAACAGTCAATATTAAATGTTTCTCTATTTAATCTAAACAGCTTCTGTTTTTCTTATAAATGTACATGTACATGTGCAGTACTCTCTCTCTCTCTCTCTCAACTTGACTTTGTCGCGTTTACTTGCACCTGTCTAATAAGGACACCTGCAGAATAAGGACACTTTTGTCTGGTCCCAAGGGTGTCCTTATTTGACAGGTTTTACTGTATATCAAAATTATCAATATCATATGATTACTTACTAAAATAACTTTATGAAGTGATCTAGCACTGTCAATGGCAATAGTATCATGACAGTTTGACAGTGAGATTACGATTAATCATCCTCATTAACAAATAACATAGATCAGTTCTAATGTAGTACCTGTTTGTAGTGAACTCACCAGCAGGAGTATTGCATGTATTAATTGCGCATTACTGAATCCATGCACCCACATAGTCTCTTACTAATTTGCAAAACCATAATGACTTCAAACCTCTGATGAATTACATAACTCATTTATGAAGAGTAGTTAATACTAATAGTTGTAGTACAAACCCAAGTTTGTGTGTGTGTTTGTATGTGTGGGTGGGGGTGTTGAGGGGGGGGGGAGACGGTTACTGATGGTTCACCCACAAAAATGTACACTTACTAAGTAACTATTTTCAAAGCTTCTTGCTTACCTTGGAATAGTGTCAAGCAGCTTATGTTGTGTCTAGATCAGCCATCAGATCTTCACACTCAGCGGGGTCAGCCTGCACATGCTGCAAACTGGACATGCCTGCAATTCTTGAGCAACCAAGCTGTTGTTGCGGAGACAACGGAACCATGCTCAAGTCAGGTCCAACTGAAATAAAAGCATATTGTTAGCTGATAAATGATTTGGTCAAGCAAAACCATGCGGTATTTTTTTAATAAAATATTCAAATTTAGGCAAGCGATTCACAGAGCGCAGCGCGCTGTGCAGCGCGGCAATTCACAGAGCGCGGCACGTTGTGCAGCGCAGCGATTCCCAGAGCGCGGCTATTGCTCTCACCAGCGCAGATTGTTGATGCGCTTTATTTTTGTACATGTATGCATGATTATCAGGAACATTTTACACTCTTTCTTTGCAAAAGCAACTTCAGGGCTGCAAGACTACAAAATTGCACTTTATGCAGACTGAATATAATTATATACGCGTTCAAATCAACTGGAAAAAAACCCACGCTGAAAAAATGATCTGCGCGAATTCCAAAATGACTGCTGAAGTGTTAACTGGTGTGACACCGATTAACAGTTCCGCGGCACTGTACTCGGATAATTGTTTAAAAACGTCATCCCAGTTTAAAAACTCAGCTCCTTTCCATATATATATATATAGTAGAAGCCATTGCAATGACATGTAGTGATATGAGTATGACTGCCAAGTATTCAAGGCCGGTGTCACAAACTGAAAACTCTGCCTGAACAGTCCTTCTCATTGCGGTCAATGCGCATGCGCTAACATGGGGAGATTAATCAGGTCGTGAACAACCTAACCCTTACCCTAACCCATGGTTCGATGGGTCAAAGGGTCGCATTTTTGTAAGTCCAAGATTGGCGCATGCGCATTGACCGCAATGAGAAGGATTGTTCAGCAGAGGCAGGCACGTTTTTACATCGACGTGGCGATATACTGGTGAATTCAGTTGAAAGAGTGAGAGAGAGAGAATGGCTCAGCTCTGTTTTTCGCTTTATTGACAGTTTTATTTCTCAAATAGATCAGATAGATGTAGCTGTTGTAAACTTTGCGATTGTGAAGGAAATGTATCGGCAGAATACATCGCGCGTCGTGAATCGCAGCGTTCCTCGTAGCGCCGCGCGTTGTAAATCGCAACGCTGCACAACGCGCCGCGCGCTGTGAATCCACTTCGTTAAATTTATGTATACCTCGCTGATGCAAAAATAATGTACTTATTTACTATTAGAGACAATGACAAAAGGTGCCGTTTTCATGTCAGTATGTCCCAAATGACATCACCAGTACATTTTTCATTCTATCTAATCTGTTTTCGTTCTATTTTTTCTAATAACATGCGTTAACAATTGATTGCCAACTGGAATGGAAGAGCACAAAAAGTGTAACTTGATATGCAGTTTCTCTAGAGGGAAAAACATCTTCCACTTTCATGTCAGTGTGTCCCATGCAACATACATTTGCCAAACAGCTATGTGTAAGTAGATTATTTGTCAGTGGTATAGAAAATACTGATCAACAATCAAAGTCAGTTTTCACATTCATTTTCTACCTATTTCTTATTTGTTTATTCTTTTGGCAATGGTGAAATGTCAGCAATCGTGTGTCATTCGGGACAGTAGACATGACACCTGACCTTTTGTCACTGTCTCATTAGCATTTAGCTGGTCATTCAAACCATAGCTTGTTTAAAGCTAGTAGTAGCAGTAGTATTTAGTACTAGTAGTTTGTTTGTTTGTTTGTTTGTTTGCTTTACGCCCAGCCGACCACGAAGGGCCATATCAGGGCGGTGCTGCTTTGACACTTAACGTGCGCCACACACAAGACAGAAGTCGCAACACAGGCTTCATGTCTCACCTAGTCACATTATTCTGACACCGGACCAACCAGTCCTAGCACTAACCCCATAATACCAGACGCCAGGCGGAGCAGCCACTAGATTGCCAATGTTACAGTCTTAGGTATGACCCGGCCGGGAGTACTAGTAGTAATGATTTCGTAAAATACTACTATAGTAGAACTCGAACTCCTATTGCTAGTAAATTACTAATTAGTGCACACAAGAACAACCATGGCAGTTGGCAATGGCACCGGCAGAATACGATCAAAATTATTAGTATTAGCCTCACCATGGGTTGACGTCCCATCAAAATGAATCACTGAATGAATTAGGGACTGAATCAAACTTCAGAGACATCATTACAATTTTTCACAAAGACTGATTTTCAGCAAACAGCCATGTTTACCTGTACAAATGTATCAGTGCTATCACTATGACTATGAGTATGACAGTGTGGTAACTGGTAAGCTTAGTATTTTGGTTCGAGCACAGGCGGAAGGTATCGTCCACTGGACCACTAGACTACTTTCATACTCATACGAGTCATAGAAAGTAGTGGTCCAGTGAACGATACCTTCCGCCTGTGGTTCGAGACAGAGACAAAGTTGAAACTTAATTCGAGAAGCCAAACGGCTGACGAATACTTACGTATTTTGAGCAAAACCCACACACGTCGACCACAAGTTGATGTCTGCTGGAGTACGTAGTCATCATAAAAACGTCCATAAAGCTTGGTTTTGAAACGTTTCTTAGCACGAGTTAGATTTATCCGCCATTTTCGATAGGATTTTACTGCACACGGCGCATGCGCGGTCTGCGCGACTTTACCAAACTATCGCCGGCACAGGCCACTGATCTAAAAAGAGAGACTGACAAGTACAGGCGCCTTATGGTGATAACCCAGGGGCGGACGAGGGGGGGGGGGGGCATGCCCCCTGTGCCCCCCCCCCCGAAAAAAAAAAGAAGAAAAAAGAAGAAGAAGAAGAAAAAAAGATTTTTCTATGCTGATTCTATGACCATTTCTAAGTTCAAATGGCACCAGATGGCACCATTTTGCTTCTTTAGGCAAAACAAATTTCCGGGGGGGCATGCCCCCCGACCCCCCTAGCAAATTCGGGCGCTTCACGCCCATCACATTCACTTTCGATTCAAAGTGCCCCCCCCCCCCCCCCCTTTACAAAGCAACTGATCCGCCCCTGTAACCCGACAGGCACAACTATGCTGTTGTTGTACGTTGTTGTGTTTTGTAGTTGTTTCAAGTGCACATGATGAGGCCGTGTGCCAAAAGCAACTAATTTAAAAAAATGTGTGTGTGTGTAAAGCCGAGCGGTGGTAGCTTCACGTAGATATAAGGGAAGGGCTCCTAATATGGACCGGCTCCTAATATGGACCACCTCCTGTTCTGAAAAACTAACGGCGCTAGAGCGCTCAAAAAATTTGTTTCGCTGTATTGCAGAAACAGAAATCTCAAAACCGTTAGCCTGGCTTTTTCTCTTTTCTTCCCTCAGTTTGGCAGCGTTCACTCTAAATTTGCCGCCAAAAACGAACTCGTTTCTGTCCACAGCCAAAGCTTTTATCACACAAAAATTGCTATATATGACAGCTAAGACCGCATTTGTTACATTTTAGCAGGGTTGACCCCGAGTTTTTACCGTGCAAACAAAAAATAATAGCAAGATCTCAAAGTATGTGCGAGTCCCCTAATATGGACCACCTTCAACAAATCGAGAAAAAAAAGCTAAAAGCTATTTTCAATAATTCATTTAGAAGCTTGCTGGAAATAACCTATAACTAGTTCTCAAGATTAAACAAAAAAAAGTCTTCTTTTCGTGGAAGTTGACAATTTCACTTATTTTCACTCTGTTTTTGATAAGCTTCTTTAGTTTCCTGGTGTGCTTCAAATAATGCTCTCATCAACCCGAAACAGATCAATCTAAAGCATATTTGAATTAGACTGACTTGTACACTAAGTTGTATCATGTTATTTTGAAGTATAGGGGGCTTTTTACAGTGATTTGTGAAGGCCGCTTCACTGGTCCATATTAGGCGCCCAGGCTCCTATTATGGACCATTTGTGATTTTGTCTGTTTTAATTTTTGTTGAATGTTTATCAAAGCTATTTCACTCTAATTAGGCCTAACGGTTAACCTAAGAGAAATAAAGGACTACCAAACACAAAATAAAACTTCTTCGCAAGAAAACACGCTAGTTATCAGCATGAAACAACAAGTCGCTAAGGGCGAAAATACAACATTTAGTCAAGTAGCTGTCGAACTCACAGAATGAAACTGAACGCAATGCAACGCAGCAAGACCGTATACTCGTAGCATCGTCAGTCCACCGCTCACGGCAAAGGCAGTGAAATTGACAAGAAGAGCGGGGGAGTAGTTGCGCTGAGAAGGATAGCACGCTCTTCTCTACCTCTCTTTGTTTTAACTTTCTGAGCGTGTTTTTAATCCAAACATTATCATATCTATATGTTTTTGGAATGAGGAGCCGACAAGGAATAAGATGAAAGTGTTTTTGAATTGATTTCGAAAATTTAATTTTGATAATAATTTTTATATATTTAATTTTCAGAGCTTGTATTTAATCCAAATATAACATATTTATATGTTTTTGGAATCAGCAAATGATGGAAAATAAGATGAATGTTAATTTGAATCGTTTTATTAAAAAAATATTTTTTTACAATTTTCAGATTTTTAATGACCAAAGCAATCAATTAATTTTTAAGCCACCAAGCTGAAATGCAATACCGAAGTCCGGGCTTCGTCGAACATTACTTGACCAAAATTTCAACCAATTTGGTTGAAAAATGAGGGCGTGACAGTGCCGCCTCAAATTTCACGAAAAGCCGGATATGACGTCATCAAGGACATTTATCAAAAAAATGAAAAAAACGTATGGGGATTTCATACCCAGGAACTCTCATGTCAAATTTCATAAAGATCGGTCCAGTAGTGTAGTCTGAATCGCTCTGCACACACACAGAGACACACACACACACGCACGCACACACACACGCACGCACATACACCACGACCCTCGTCTCGATTCCCCCCTCTACGTTAAAACATTTAGTCAAAACTTGACTAAATGTAAAAAGTGGTCCATATTAAGAGCCCTTCCTAACTGTCTGTGTCTGCGTCGAAGATGTTACCGTGAATGTGTTTTTAAAAGACATTTGACAGGACGGCATTCACACCACACGCACCAGACACGAACCGACGAACAAAATACTTCTGACAACAAAATGTAAAATCAATTAACAAGAGTGTAGTAAGATTCCAAATTGTATTCAGACCAAAACAACAATCATAAAATATACATGGGTTCTTTCATATGTGTGTGTGTGTGTTGATGATGATAACTAGTTTTAACGTCCTCTTAGAACTGCAACTTGCTTTAGGACAGGTAGAGTTAATATGCTTTATGTGGGGACAAGACACTGAACAAACATGCAACCAGAGAACACATATATGATCGTGTTATAATTATATCTGGAAGTCTGTTGCGATATTTCAAAATGGGGATGGAAGTGAAGATTGTGTACGCGGAATATGGTTGGACTGGAGCGGTTTTGTAGGCTTATTTTTTTAATTTTTGTTACGTGGGATATTGTTATATTTTTGGCTGAATAGGTAAGTAAATAGATAACTGGAAAAATAATACAATGAAGAAGAAAAAGCTCGGTGTGAGAGAGTATTGAGAGGTGGGAAGGAGGAACGGAGATCAGGGTTTTTTAAAACAGATATCCTATTTCAGCCTTCTACTATTGAGAGACACAGGGTGTATGCTAGCTTCCATTGAAGCGTGCAATGTTTATCTAAAAAAAAACTCATGGGGTTTCAGGTTATGTTCGTTGACAAGGGTGTGTAGGTTGCAGAAATCTTGCTGGAGTGATTGGCAGCGGTCAAAGAAGTGTAACAAAGATATAAACTGTCCACATTCACAGAGACGGGGAAAGCACTTGTGAGCGCATCCATCCGTGCGAATTCTGCGAAGTATTTTAAGGAGGGAGGTGGGGAGTGTAGGCCTGTTTTGTTTTGTTTGTCGGGGCAGAATAAGCCAACCATGGGCATTGCCTTCTATTTTCAATTCTGTTTCCCAGTGACGCCAGGCAACGTTGGCCATTTTGTGTTTTGCCAGTCCCGTCTTTGTTAATTTTATGTCATGAAATGCTGCTTGATCTGTAACAGCCTCTTTTGCTTCTCTGTCAGCCATATCCTTGCCTCTGATCCATGTGTGTGAGGGGAAGTACGTAGCCAAAGGGTCAGTTCTGTT